>NW_024112425.1:0-61577 GCF_003073215.2 Triticum urartu | reverse complement strand
GATGCCCCGGAAGGCATCCCCTATTTCGTCTACTTCTATCGGTAACTTTACTTGGAGCTATATTTTTATTCACCACATGATATGTGTTTTGCTTGGAGTGTCTTGTATGATTTGAGTCTTTGCTTTTTAGTTTACCACAATCATCCTTGCTGTACACACCTTTTGAGAAAGCCATACATGATTTGGAATTTGTTAGAATACTCTATGTGCTTCGCTTATATCTTTTGAGTTATATAATTTTGCTCTATTACTTCACTTATATCTTTTAGAGCACGGTGGTGGATTTGTTTTATAGAAACTATTGATCTCTCATGCTTCACTTAGATTATTTTGAGAGTCTTAATGTAACACCCCGGATATAACTTTCCCAATTTATACTCCAACTCTTGCCGTTTCCGGCGTTAAGTTATATTTATTTCTCGGGTTCGGGTTTTTGTCTCCGTGTGTTGTTTTCATTGTCATGCATCTCATATCATGTCATCATGTGCATTGCATTTGCATACGTGTTCATCTCATGCATTCGAGCATTTTCCCCGTTGTCCGTTTTGCATTCCGGCGCTTCGTTCTCCTCCGGTGGTCATTTCTAGCTTTCTTTCGTGTGTGGGGATTAAACATTTCTGGATTGGACCGAGACTTGCCAAGCGGCCTTGGTTTACTACCGGTAGACCGCCTGTCAAGTTTCGTATCATTTGGACTTCGTTTGATACTCCAACGGTTAACCGAGGGACCGAAAAGGCATCGTGTGTGTTGCAGCCCGACACCCCTTCAATTTGGCCCAAAAACCACCAAACTCTGCTCCATCATCTAGAGCATTCGATCACGATCGCATGGCCAAAAACCGCACCTCATTTGGACTCTCCTAGCTCCCTCTATGCCTATATAAAGACCCCTCCGAATTCGGATCTCTCTCCCTCTCCGAAACCCTAAAAACCACCTCCCGCCGACGGACAAGTCCGATTCGGGCCGGACGTGTCCGCCCAGCCCTGCCGCCGCCACGTGTCGCCACGCTATTCGCCGCCGCCCGGTCCCCAGATCGCCGCGCCGCCCGGGCCCGGAAGCCCGTCACCAGCCCCCGCGGCCCATCCGAGGCGCGCCGCCAGGCCCCTCGCCCGCGCCTCCTCTCCCCCGACTCCGACGCCGGCGCCTGCCGCTCCGCCGCCGCCTCGACGCGGTCCGGCCGCCCGCTGCCTTCATGCCTCTCGCCGCCCGGCGACGCCGGCGCCATCGCCGGCCGCGCCCCTCGCCGGCGGAGCCGAGCTCCACCCCAGCCACCTCGCCGCCTCCCCAAGCTCCGGCCACCTCGACTTCCTCTCCGGCGAGCTCTCCGGCCAACATCGGGAACCGTGCGTGAACAGTACCCGCGAGATCCCGATCTGGATCTGAAAATCTCGGTTGACTTTTTCCCTCCGAACCCTAATTTTTATGCGATCTTTGACCTACTATAACTTTGCATCCGTAGCTCCGATTTGGGCATATAGCATATCAAAATGTTCGTCTCAGAGAGTACATCATTTCATTTCATTGCATAATTTTCATTTGAGTTCATCTCGATGCCCGAAATTCTGTTAGAAGAGGGCTGTCAGATCTGCTAGTTCATCTTAGATTTTTGTCATTTTTGCCATAGTTTTTGTGTGCATGATATGCCCGTGAGTCCTACATATGTTTTGTTAAGGGTTTTGTCATCTTTCCAGAGGTGCAACCCATGTATTTTTGTGATGTGTGTGGTGCCTAGTGCAAGCTTGCAGAGTGAGGCACCCGGTAACTCTGTTTTCAGGGACTTAGGAATTTCACTAAGTCCTGGGATTGTTTAGTTCATGATGCCATATGTTCATGTTGTTTCCTAGTGATCCGTGCCTATTTTGAGGATGATCAGTAAAGGGGTTTTGTTAATATTGTAGTGCTCTATCCATCTATGTCTTTGTTTGCAATTATGGAGCACCCTAGCTTGAGTCAATCGAGCTCTACTTTTGCTTCGTTGTGAATCTGGGCTGATCGTCAACTTGTTTGCGATTTTGCCGATGTTATTGTAGATGCTCCGTGCATGCTATGCCTTTGTTCTTGCCATGTATAGCTTGTATTTTGTGCCTTCTTAATAGATGTATGCTTTCCTTGCCATGACTTGCACCGTAGTGAGTGCATCGAGCTCGTTAACCTGCCTTCGTGAGTTATATTTCAGCATGTGTCAGTTTTCACTAAGTCTGAAAACTGATTATGTTTTTGCTATGTTCGTGGGCTTGTTAGTATATTTTCCGATCCCTTTTGGCTCAAGGTAACTAAGGGACTTTTGTTAAGCTTGTTGAGTAGCTCCATGCCATGTTCTTATTTGTCATAATCAGGTCCTGTAGCATGTTGTTTTGTTGCTCCGAAGAGGGCTATATGGTCTGAAATTTCAGACAAGTGTTAATTTCACTAAGTCTGATATCTCTTCACCATTTGCGTTTTTGCCATGCTTGTTTGAACCTGTTAATGGATGAATTGGCCGTGGCTCAGTGCTAGTCTTTTGTTAAGCATCTTGAGTGCTTCCCTGCCATGTATTTTGTTATCATATTTGAGTGCTGTAGCATGTTCATTTCGTTGCATTTAGAGGCCTACTTGCTGTAAATCGCAGATCGGTTCATATTTGAATCGCTTGCCATTTCCAAACCGTAACTCCGATTCCGGCGTTCTTTATATTGTTTTCAAGCGATTTCATCTCATCTTTCCAGTGGCACACTTGGTTTTCCAAGTTGAGGCCAGGTTCATGCATCTCCTGTCATATCTTGCATTTTGCATCCCGCATCGCATCCCGCATAGCATACCATCATTGCATCGTATTGTTTAAGCTTGCACGTGGTTGATTGTATCCTTGTTGCTTGTTTGTCTTGTTTGGGTAGAGCCGGGAGATGAGTTCGCTAACAAGGAGCCCGTTGAGTTTTCTTTTGAGGATCTAGTCAACTCTGACAACTGTGCAGGCAAGATGATCATACCCTCGAAATCACTACTATCTTTGCTATGCTAGTTTGCTCGCTCTTTTGATATGCCAATGCTACAATGCCTACCATTTGCTTGTCAGCCTCCCAATTGCCATGTCAAACCTCTAACCCCCCATGTCCTAGCAAACCGTTGATTGGCTATGTTACCGCTTTGCTCAGCCCTTCTTATAGCGTTGCTAGTTGTAGGTGAAGATTGGAGCCGTTCCTCGTTGGAACATTTATTTACTTGTCAGGATATCATCATATTATATTGTTATCTTAATGCATCTATACACTTGGTAAAGGGTGGAAGGCTCGGCCTCTCGCCTAGTGTTTTGTTCCACTCTTGCCGCCCTAGTTTCCGTCTTATCGGTGTTATGTTCCCGGATTTTTGCGTTCCTTACGCGGTTGGGTTATAATGGGAACCCCTTAACAGTACGCCTTGAATAAAACTCCTCCAGCAATGCCCAACCTTGCTTTTACCATTTGCCACCTAGCCCCTTTTCCCTTGGGTTTCGCGGACTCAAGGGTCATCTTATTTTAAACCCCCCGGGCCAGTGCTCCTCTGAGCATTGGTCCAATCTAGAGCACCATGCGGGGCCGTCCCTTGGCAACTTGGGTTACGTTGGCTCCCGTACGCTTAGCTTATCCGGTGTGCCCTGAGAACGAGATATGTGCAGCTCCTATCGGGATTTGTCGGCACAGCGGGTGGTGTTGCTGGACTTGTTTTACCATTGTCGGAGTTGTCTTGAAGAACCGAGATACCGAGTCTGATCGGAACGTCTTGGGAGGAGGTCTATTCCTTCATTGACCGTGAGAGCTTGCCATGGGCTAAGTTGGGACTCCCCTGCAGGGATTGAACTTTTGAAAGCCGTGCCCGCGGTTATGGGCAGATGGGAATTTGTTAATGTCCGGTTGTATATAACTTGAACCTTAATTTAATTAAAATGAATCAACCGAGTGTGTTATCATGATGGCCCCTTCTCGGCGGGGTCCGGGAAGTGGACACGGTGTTGGAGTTATGTTTGCGCAGGTTGCTCTCTCTAGATTGTCGCTCGCGCTTCGCCTCCTCTTCTCGCTCTCTTTTGCGAATAAGCTAGCCACCATATAGGCTAGTCGCTTGCTGCAGCTCCACATATATTTTGCCTTACCCCTTCCTATAAGCTTAAATAGTCTTGATCGCGAGGGTGCGAGATTGCTGAGTCCCTGTGGCTCACAGATTCCTATAATTCCAGATGCAGGTCCAGGTGATTCCGCTCCAGGTGACGAGTTCGAGCTCAAGTGGGAGTTCGACGAGGACTGTCAGCGATACTATGTGTCCTTTCCTGATGATCAGTAGTGGTGCCCAGTTGGGGGTGATTGGGGCCGTGTCGCATGTTGGGTTTTTCTTCTATTTTGGCGCCATAGTCGGGCCATGAGTGTTTGGTTGATGTATGTTATTTATGTACTTTGATTGACGTGGCGAGTGTAAGCCAACTATGTATCTCCCCTTTTACTATTTATATTACATGGGATGTTGTGATGATTGCCTAACTTGCGACATTGCTTTCAATGCGGTTATGTCTCTAAGTCGTGCCTCGACACGTGGGAGCTATAGCCGCATCGAGGGCGTTACACTTAATATCATGGTAATTTACTTAAAATCCTAATATGCTTGGTATGCAAGATTAATAATAAAAATTCTCTTATGAGTGTGTTGAATACTATGAGAAGTTTGACACTTGATAATTGTTTTGAGATATGGAGATGGTGATATTAAAGTCATGCTAGTTGAGTAGTTGTGAATTTGAGAAATACGTGTGTTGAAGCTTGTGATTCCCGTAGCATGCACGTATGGTGAACCATTATGTGATGAAGTCGGAGCATGATTTATTTATCGATTGTCTTCCTTATGAGTGGCGGTCGGGGACGAGCGATGGTCTTTTCCTACCAATCTATCCCCCTAGGAGCATGCGTGTAATACTTTGCTTTGATAACTTGTAGATTTTTGCAATAAGTATATGAGTTCTTTATGACTAATGTTCAGTCCATGGATTATACGCACTCTCACCCTTCCACCTTTGCTAGCCTCTCTAATACCGCGCACCTTTCGCCGGTATCATACACCCACCATATACCTTCCTCAAAATAGCCACCATACCTACCTATTATGGCATTTCCATAGCCATTCCGAGATATATTGCCATGCAACTTTCCACCTTTCCGTTTATTATGACACACTCCATCATTGTCATATTGCTTAGCATGATCATGTAGTTGACATCGTATTTGTGGCAAAGCCACCGTTCATAATTCTTCATACGTGTCACTCTTGAGTCATTGCATATCCCGGTACACCGCCAGAGGCATTCATATAGAGTCATATTTTGTTCTAAGTATCGAGTTCTAATTGTTGAGTTGTAAGAAAAATAAAAGTGTGATGATCATCATTGTTAGAGCATTGTCCCAGTGAGGAAAGGATGATGGAGACTATGATTCCCCCACAAGTCGGGATGAGACTCCGGAAAAAAAATAAAAAAAGGCCATAAAAAAAGAAAAGGCCCAAACAAAAAAATGAGAGAAAAAGAGAGAAGGGACAATGTTACTATCCTTTACCACACTTGTGCTTCAAAGTAGCACCATGATATTCATGATAGAGAGTCTCTCATTTCGTCACTATCATATACTAGTGGGAATTTTTCATTATAGAACTTGGCTTGTATATTCCAATGATGGGCTTCCTCAAAATGCTCTAGGTCTTCATGAGCAAGCAAGTTGGATGCACACCCACTTAGTTTCTTTTGTTGAGCTTTCATATACTTATAGCTCTAGTGCATCCGTTGCATGGCAATCCCTACTCACTCACATTACTATCTATTGATGGGCATCTCCATAGCCCGTTGATACGCCTAGTTGATGTGAGACTATCTTCTCCCTTTTTTATCTTCTCCACAACCACCATTCTATTCCACATATAGTGCTATATCCATGGCTCACGCTCATGTATTGCGTGAAGATTGAAAAAGTTTGAGAATGTCAAAAGTATGAAACAATTGCTTGGCTTGTCACCGGGGTTTGTGCATGATTTAAATACTTTGTGTGGTGAAGATAGAGCATAGCCAAACTATATGATTTTGTAGGGATAACTTTCTTTGGCCATGTTATTTTAAGAAGACATGATTGCTTTGTTAGTATGCTTGAAGTATTATTATTTTGATGTCAATATTAAACTTTTATCTTGAATATTTTGGATCTGAATATTCATAGCACAATTAAGAAGAATTACATTAAAATTATGCCAAGTAGCACTTCACATCAAAAATTATCTTTTTTATCATTTACCTACTCGAGGACGACCGGGAATTAAGCTTGGGGATGCTTGATACGTCTCCAACGTATCTATAATTTTTGATTGCTCCATGCTATATTATCTACTGTTTTGGACATTATTGGGCTTTATTATCCACTTTTATATTATTTTTGGGTCTAACCTATTAACCGGAGGCCCAGCCCAGAATTGCTGTTTTTGCCTATTTTAGGGTTTCGAAGAAAAGGAATATCAAACGGAGTCCAAACGGAATGAAACCTTCGGGAACGTGATTTTTGGAACGAACAAGACCCAGGAGACTTGGACCCTACGTCAAGAAATAAAGGAGGAGGCCACGAGGTAGGGGGGCGCGCCTACCCCCCCCAGGCGCGCCCTCCACCCTCGTGGGCCCCCTGTTGTTCCACTGACGTACTCCTTCCTCCTATATATACCTACGTACCCCCAAACGATCAGATACGGAGCCAAAAACCTAATTCCACCGCCGCAACTTTCTGTATCCACGAGATCCCATTTTGGGGCCTGTTCCGGAGCTCTGCCGGAGGGGGCATCCATCATGGAGGGCTTCTACATCAACACCATAGCCTCTCCGATGAAGTGTGAGTAGTTTACTTCAGACCTTCGGGTCCATTGTTATTAGCTAAATGGCTTCTTCTTTCTTTTTGGATCTCAATACAATGTTCTTCCCCTCTGTTGTGGAGATCTATTCGATGTAATCTTATTTTTGCGGTGTGTTTGTTGAGACCGATGAATTGTGGGTTTATGATCAAGATTATCTATGAACAATATTTGAATCTTCTCTGAATTCTTTTATGTATGATTCGTTATGTTTGCAAGTCTCTTCGAATTATCAGTTTGGTTTGGCCTACTAGATTGATCTTTCTTGCAATGGGAGAAGTGCTTAGCTTTGGGTTCAATCTTGCGGTGTCCTTTCCCAGTGACAGTAGGGCCAGCAAGGCACGTATTGTATTGTTCCCATCGAGGATAACAAGATGTTTTTTATCATATTGCATGAATTTATCCATCTACATCATGTCATCTTGCTTAAGGCGTTACTCTGTTTTCATGAACTTACTACTCTAGATGCATGCTGGATAGCGGTCGATGAGTGGAGTAATAGTAGTAGATGCAGGCAGGAGTCGGTCTACTTGTCTCGGATGTGATGCCTATATACGTGATCATACCTAGATATTCTCATAACTATGCTCAATTCTGTCAATTGCTCAACAGTAATTCGTTCACCCACCGTAAAATACTTATGCTCTTGAGAGAAACCACTAGTGAAACCTATGGCCCCCGGGTCTATTTTCATCATATTAATCTTCCAATACTTAGTTATTTACTTTGCTTTTTTACTTTGCTTTTTATTTTACTTTGCATCTTTATCACAAAAATACCAAAAATATTATTCTATCATATCTATCAGATCTCACTCTCGTAAGTGACCGTGAAGGGATTGACAACCCCTTATCGCGTTGGTTGCGAGGAGTTATTTGTTTTGTGTAGGTATGAGGGACTCGTGCGTAGGCTCCTACTAGATTGATACCTTGGTTCTCAAAAACTGAGGGAAATACTTACGCTACTTTGCTGCATCATCCTTTCCTCTTCAAGGAAATCCAACGCAGTGCTCAAGAGGTAGCAGCCAACAAGGGCCGGCCGGCCTCCCCCTTGCTCCTTTATATACAGGGGCAGGGGGCACCTCTAGACACAAAAGTTGATCACAAAGATCTCTCCCAACCGTGTGCGGTGCCCCCTTCCACCATAATCCACCTCGGTCATACTGTAGCGGGAGTTAGGCGAAGCCCTGCTGCGGTAGCTTCATCAACATCGTCACCACACCGTCGTGCTGACGAAACTCTTCCCCGAGCTCTACTAGATCGTGAGTTCGCGAGACATCACCGAGCTGAACGTGTGTTGAACGCGAAGGTGCCGTACGTTTGGTACTGAGGATCGGTCGATCGTGAAGACGTACGACTGCATCAACCGCGTTGTCATAACGCTTCCGCTTAACGGTCTACAAGGGTATGTGGACGACACTCTCCCCTCTCGTTGCTATGCATCACCATGATCCTGCGTGTGCGTAGGAAATTTTTGAAATTACTGTGTTCCCCAACAGTGGCATCCTAGCCTGGTTATATGTGTAGATGTTATATGCACGAGTAGAACACAAGTGAGTTGTGGGCGATACAAGTCATACTGCTTACCAGCATGTCATACTTTGGTTCGGCGGTATTGTTGGATGAAGCGGCCCGGACCGACATTACGCGTACGCTTATGCGAGACTGGTTCTACCGACGTGCTTTGCACACAGGTGGCTGGCGGGTGTCAGTTTCTCCAACTTTAGTTGAACCAAGTGTGGCTACGCCCGATCCTTGAGAAGGTTAAAACAGCACCGACTTGACGAACTGTCATTGTTGTTTTGATGCGTAGGTAAGAACGATTCTTGCTAAGCCCGTAGCAGCCACGTAAAACTTGCAACAACAAAGTAGAGGACGTCTAACTTGTTTTTGCAGGGCATGTTGTGATGTGATATGGTCAAGACATGATGCTATATTTATTGTATGAGATAATCATGTTTTGTAACGGAGTTATCGGCAACTGGCAGGAGCCATATGGTTGTCTCTTTATTGTATGCAATGCATGTTGGGTAACGTAGTAATTTCAAAAAATTTCCTATGCACACGCAAGATCATGGTGATGCATAGCAACGAGAGGGGAGAGTGTTGTCTATGTACCCTCGTAGACCGGAAGCGGAAGCATTAGCACAACGCGGTTGATGTAGTCGTACGTCTTCACGGCCCGACCGATCAAGCACAGAAACTACGGCACCTCCGAGTTCTAGCACACGTTCACCTCCTGGGCTGCTGCCCTCTCTCTCCCCTCAGGCCCACTAAGGCCCAATACTTCCCCGGGGGGTTCCGGTAACCCTTCCGGCACTACGGTTTTCTCCAAAATCACCCGAAACACTTCCAGTGTCCGAATATAGCCGTCCAATATATCGATCTTTATGTCTCGACCATTTCAAGACTACTCGTCATGTCCGTGGTCATATCCGAGACTCCGAACAATCTTCGGTACATCAAAATATATAAACTCATAATGAAACTGTCATCATAACGTTAAGCGTGCGGACCCTACGGGTTCAAGAATAATGTAGACATGACCGAGACACGTCTCCGGTCAATAACCAATAGAGGAACCTGGATGCTCATATTGGCTCCTACATATTCTACGAAGATCTTCTATCGGTCAGACCGCATAACAACATACGTTGTTCCCTTTGTCATCGGTATGTTACTTGCCCGAGATTTGATCATCGGTATCTCAATACTGAAGGAAATATGACCTAGAGGCAATAATAAAGTTATTATTTATTTCCTTATTTCATGATAAATGTTTATTGTTCATGCTAGAATTGTATTAACCGGAAACATAATACATGTGTGAATACATAGACAAACAGAGTGTCACTAGTATGCCTCTACTTGACTAGCTCGTTAATCAAAGATGGTTATGTTTCCTAACCATGGACAAAGAGTTGTTATTTGATTAACGGGATCACATCATTAGATGAATGATCTGATTGACATGACCCATTCCATTAGCTTAGCACCCGATCGTTTAGTATGTTGCTATTGCTTTCTTCATGACTTATACATGTTCCTATGACTATGAGATTATGCAACTCCCGTTTGCCGGAGGAACACTTTGTGTCCTACCAAACGTCACAACGTAACTGGGTGATTATAAAGGAACTCTACAGGTGTCTCCAAAGGTACAAGTTGGGTTGGCGTATTTCAAGATTAGGATTTGTCACTCCGATTGTCGGAGAGGTATCTCTGGGCCCTCTCGGTAATGTACATCACTTAAGCCTTGCAAGCATTGTAGTTAATGAGTTAGTTGCGAGATGATGTATTACGGAACGAGTAAAGAGACTTGCCGATAACGAGATTGAACTAGGTATTGGATACCGACGATCGAATCTCGGGCAAAGTAACATACCGATGACAAAGGGAACAACGTATGTTGTTATGCGGGTCTGACCCGATAAAGATCTTCGGTAGATATGTAGGAGCCAATATGAGCATCCAGGTTCCGCTATTGTTATTGACTGGAGACGTGTCTCGGTCATTGTCCTACATTGTTCTCGAACCCGTAGGGTCCGCACGGCTTAGGGTTTCGATGACAGTTATATTATGAGTTTATGAGTTTTGATGTACCGAAGGAGTTTTGGAGTCCCGGAATGAGATCGGGGACATGACGAGGAGTCTCGAAATGGTTGAGGACGTAAATATCAATATATTGGACGACTATATTCGGGACATTCGGAAAGGTTCTGAGTGGTTCGGGGTATTTTTCGGAGTACGGGGAGTTACGGGAATATCGGGGGAAAAGTATTGGGCCTTATTGGGCCAACGGGAAAGAAAGAGGGGCTGCCTAGGGCAGGTCGCGTGCCCCCTCCAGCCTACTCCGATTAGACTAGGGGGAGGGGCTGGCGCCCCCTCCTTCCTTCCTTCTCCTTTCCCCTTCCTTGTCTCCTACTCCTACTACATGAAAGGAATCCTAGTTGGACTAGGAAAGGGGGGAATCCTACTCCCATTGGGAGTAGGACTCCCTAGGGCGCGCCATAGAGAGGGGGCCGCCCTCCCCTCCTCCACTCCTTTATACTCGGGAGGCAGGGGGGCACCCCATAAGACACACACAAGTTGATCTTCGTGATCGTTCCTTAGCCGTGTGCGGTGCCCCCCTCCATCATATTCCACCTCGGTCATATTGTAGCGGTGCTTAGGCGAAGCCCTGCGATGGTTGAACATCAAGATCGTCACCACGCCATCGGTGCTGACGGAACTCCTCCCGATGCTTTGCTGGATCGGAGCCCCGGGGAGCGTCATCGAGCTGAACGTGTGCAGAACTCAGAGGTGCCGTCCGTTCGGTGCTTGGATCGTCGGATCGGGAAGACGTACGACTACTTTCCTCTAGAGTTGTGTCAATGCTTCCGCTTCGGTCTACGAGGGTAACGTAGACAACAACTCTCCCCCTCCTCGTTGGCTGATGCATCACCATGATCTTGCATGTGGCGTAGGAATTTTTTTGAAATTACTACATTCCCCAACAAATGGTATCGCGAAGCTAAGGTTTTTCATATGTTGATTTATATGCACGAGTAGAACACAGTGAGTTGTGGGCGATATAAAGTCATACTGCCTACCAGCATGTTCATACTTTGGTTCGGGCGGTATTGTTGGACGAGAACGACCCGGACCGACATTACGCGTACTGCTTACGCGGAGACCGGTTCTCCCGACGTGCTTTGGCACATAGGTGGCTTGCGGGCGACAGTCCCTCCAACTTAGTTGAACCAAGTGTGGCTACGCCCGGTCCTTGCGAAGGTTAAAAACGAGTCAAATTAACAAACTATCCGTTGTGGTTTTGATGCGTAGGTGAGATTGGTTCTTGCTTAAGCCCGTAGGCAGCCACGTAAAACTTGCAACAAACAAAGTAGAGGACGTCTAACTTGTTTTTGCAGGGCAATGTTGTGATATGATATGGTCAAGACATGATGCTAAATTTTATTGTATGAGATGATCATGGTTTTGTTAACCGAGTTATTGGCAATTGGCAGGAAGCCATATGGTTGTCACTTTATTGTATAGCAATGCAATCGCAGATGTAATGGCTTTACTTTATCACTAAGCGGATAGCAGATAGTCGTGGAAGCATAAGATTGGCGAGACGACAACGATGCTACGATGGAGATCACAAGGTGTCCGCTGCCGGTGACGATGGTGATCATGACGGTGCTTTGGAGATGGAGATCACAGGCACAAGATGATGGTGGCCATATCATATCAACTTATATTGATTGCAATGTGATGTTATCTTTTATGCATCTTATCTTGCTTTGATTGACGGTAGCATTATAAGATGATCTATCACTAAATTAATCAGAAGTGTTCTCCCTGAGTAATCCACCGGTTGCCAAAGTTCTTCGTGCTGAGACACCACGTGATGATCGGGGGTGTGATAGGTTCTACGTTCAAATACAACGGGTGCAAAACAGTTTGCACACGCGGAATACTCAGGTTATAACTTGACGAGCCAGCATATACAGATATGGCAGATATGGCCCTCGGAACACGGAGACCGAAGGTCGAGCGTGAATCATATAGTAGATATGATTCAACATAGTGATGTTCACCATTGAAAACTACTCCATCTCACGTGATGATCGGACATGGTTTAGTTGATTTGGATCAACGTAATCACTTTAGAGGATTAGAGGGATGTCTATCTAAGTGGGGGAGTTCTTAAGTAATATGATTAATTGAACTTATAATTTAATCATGAACTTAGTCCTGGTAGTATTTGCCAAATTAATGTTGGTAGATCAATAGCTCGCGTTGTTACTTCCCTGTGTTTATTTTGATATGTTCTAGAGAATTGTGTTGAAAGAATGTTAGTTAGCAATGATGCGGATTGGATCCGTGATCTGAGGTTTATCCTCATTGCTGGCACAGAAGAATTATGTCCTTGATGCACCGCTAGGTGACAGACTATTGGCAGGAGCAAGATGCAGACGTTATGAACGTTTGGCTAAGCTCAATAATGATGATTACTTGATAGTTTAGTGGCACCATGCTTAACGGCTTAGAATCGGGACTCAAGACGTTTTGAACATCATGGAACCATTATGAGATGTTCCAGGAGTTGAAGGTTAATATTTCAAGAAAATACCCGAGTTTGAGTGAGTTGTGGGCGATATAAGTCATACTGCTTACCAGCATGTCATACTTTGGTTCGGCGGTATTGTTGGACGAAGCGGCCCGGACCGACATTACGCGTACGCTTACGCGAGACCGGTTCTCCCCGACGTGCTTTGCACCATAGGTGGCTTGCGGGTGACAGTTTCTCCAACTTTAGTTGAACCAAGTGTGGCTACGCCCGGTCCTTGCGAAGGTTAAAACAACACCAACTTGACAAACTATCGTTGTGGTTTTCATGCGTAGGTAAGATTGGTTCTTTCTTAAGCCCGTAGCAGCCACGGTAAAACTTGCAACAACAAAGTAGAGGACGTCTAACTTGTTTTTGCAGGGCATGTTGTGATGTGATATGGTCAAGACATGATGCTAAATTTTATTGTATGAGATGATCATGTTGTGTAACCGAGTTATCGGCAACTGGCAGGAGCCATATGGTTGTCGCTTTATTGTATGCAATGCAATCGCACTGTAATGCTTTACTTTATCACTAAGCGGTAGCGATAGTCGTGGAAGCATAAGATTGGTGAGACGACAACGATGCTATGATGGAGATCAAGGTGTCGCGCCGGTGACGATGGAGGAGATGGAGATCACAAGCACAAGATGATGATGGCCATATCATATCACTTATATTGATTGCATGTGATGCGTATCCTTTATGCATCTTATTCTGCTTTGTTTGATGGTAGCATTATAAGATGATATCTCACTAAATTTCAAGATAAAAGTGTTCTCCCTGAGTATGCACCGTGGCCAAAGTTCGTCATGCCGAGACACCAAGTGATGATCAGGTGTGATAAGCTCTACATCCATCTACAACGGGTGCAAGCCAGTTTTGCACACGCAGAATACTCGGGTTAAACTTGACGAGCCTAGCATATGCAGATATGGCCTCGGAACACTGAGACCGAAAGGTCGAGCGTGAATCATATAGTAGATATGATCAACATAGTGATGTTCACCATTGAAAACTACTCCATTTCACGTGATGATCGGTTATGGTTTAGTTGATTTGGATCACGTGATCACTTAGAAGATTAGAGAGATGTCTTTCTAAGTGGGAGTTCTTAAGTAATATGATTAATTGAAATTAAATTTATCATGAACTTAGTCCTGGTAGTATTAGCATATCTATGTTGTAGATCAATAGCTCGCGTTTAGCTCCCCTGTTTTATTTTTGATATGTTCCTAAAGAAAACTAAGTTGAAAGATGTTAGTAGCAATGATGCGGATTGGATCCATGGTTTGAGGTTTATCCTCATTGCTGCACAGAAGAATTATGTCCTTACTGCACTGCTAGTTGACAGACCTATTACAGGAGCAGATGCAGACGTCATGAACGTTTGGCTAGCTCAATATGATGACTACTTGATAGTTTAGTGCACCATGCTTAACAGCTTAGAATCGGGACTTCAGAGACGTTTTTGAACGTCATGGATCATATGAGATGTCCAAGGAGTTGAATAAGTATTTCAAGCAAATACCCGAAGTGAGAGATATGAAGTCTCCAACAAGTTCTATAGCTAAAAGATGGTAGGAGAATAGCTCAAGCAGTGAGCATGGTGTTCAGATTGTCTGGGGTACTACAATCGCTTGAATCAAGGGGGAGTTTAATCTTCCAGATAAAATAGTGATTGACAGAATTCTCTAGTCACATCACCAAGTTAGTAAGAACTTCTGTGATGAACTATAGTATGCAAGGATGCACAAAAACTTATCCCGAGCTTTTCATGATGATGAAAATCGATGAAGGTTAGAAATCAAGAAAGCATCAAGTGTTAGATGATTAACAAGACCACCTAGGTTTCAAGAAAAGGGCAAAGGGAAAAGAAAGGGACTTCAAGAAGAACGACAAGCAGTTGCCTGCTCAATGAAGAAGCCCAAGTCTTGACCTAAGCCTGAGACTAAGTGCTTCTACTGCAAAGGACTGGTCACTGGAAGCGGAACTGCCCCAAGTATTTGGCGGATAAGAAGGATGGCAAAGTGAACAAAGGTATATTTGATATACAGATTATTGATGTGTATTTTACTAGTGTTTATAGCAACCCCTTGGTATTTGATACTGGTTCAGTTGCTAAGAGTAGTAACTCGAAACGGGAGTTATAGAATGAACAGAGACTAGTTAAGGGTGAAGTGACGATGTGTGTTGGAAGTGGTTCCAAGATTGATATGATCATCATCGCACACTCCCTATACTTTCAGGATTTGTGTTGAACCAAAATAAATGTTATTTTGTGTTTGCGTTGATCATGAATATGATTTGATCATGTTTATTGCAATACGGTTATTCATTTAAGCTAGAGAACAATTGTTGTTCTGTTTACATGAATAAAACCTTCTATGGTCATACACACCAATGAAAATGGTTTGTTGGATCTCGATCCTAGTAATAAACATATTCATAATATTGAAGCCAAAAGATGCAAAGTTAATAATGATAGTGCAACTTATTTGTGGCACTGTCGTTTAGGTCATATTGGTGTAAAGCGCATGAAGAAACTCCATGATGATGGGATTTTGGAATCACTTGATTATAAATCACTTGATGCTTGCGAACCATGCCTTATGGGCAAGATGACTAAAACTCCATTCTCCGGAACAATGGAGCAAGCAACTGACTTTTTGGAAATAATACATACTGATGTATGCGATCCGATGAGTGTTGAGGCTCGCGGCGAGTATCATTATTTTTGACCTTCACGGATGATTTGAGCAGATATGGTTATATCTACTTGATGAAACATAAGTCTGAAACATTTAAAAAGTTCATATAATTTCAGAGTGAAGTGGAAAATCATCGTAACAAGAAAATAAAATTTCTACGATCTGATCGTGGAGGAGAATATTTGATTTACGAGTTTGGTCTTCATTTGAAAAAATGCGGAATAGTTTCGCAACTCACACCACCTCGAACACCACAGCATAATGGTGTGTCCGAACATCGTAACCGTACTTTGTTAGATATGGTGCAATCTATGATGTCTCTTACCGATTTACCACTATCATTTTGGGGTTATGCATTAGAGATAGCTGCATTCACGTTAAATAGGGCACTATCTAAATCCGTTCAGACGACACTATATGAACTATGGTTTGGCAAGAAACCGAAGTTGTAGTTTCTTCAAGTTTGGAGTTACAATGCTTATGTGAAAAGGTTTCAACCTAATAAGCTCGAACCCAAATCGGAGAAATGTATCTTCATAGGATACCCAAAGGAGACAGTTGGGTACACCTTCTAATCACAGATCCAAAGGAAAAATATTCGTTGCTAAGAATGGATTCTTTCTAGAGAAGGAGTTTCTCTCGAAAGAAGTGAGTGGGAGGAAAGTAGAACTTGATGAGGTAACTGTACCTGCTCCCTTATTGAAAGTAGTTCATCACAGAAAACCGTTCCTGTGACGTCTACACCAATTAGTGAGGAAGTTAATGATGATGATCATGAAACTTCAGATCAAGTTGTTACTGAACCTCATTAGGTCAACCAGAAGTAAGATCCGCACCAGAGTTGGTATGCGTAATCCTGTTCTGGAGGTTATGTTGCTAGACCATGACGAACCTACGAACTATGAAGAAGCGATGGTGAGCCTAGATTCCGCAAAATGGCTTGAAGCCATGAAATCTGAGATGGGATCCATGTATGAGAACAAAGTATGGACTTTGGTTGACTTGCTCGATGATCGGCAAGCCATAGAAAATAAATGGATCTTCAAGAGGAAGACGGACGCTGATAGTAGTGTTACTATCTACAAAGCTAGACTTGTCAAAAAAGGTTTTGACAAAGTTCAAGGTGTTGACTACGATGAGATTTTCTCACTCGTAGAGATGCTTAAGTCTGTCCGAATCATGTTAGCAATTGCCACGTTTGATGAAATCTGGCAAATGGATGTAAAAATTGCATTCCTGAATGGATTTCTGGAAGAAGAGTTGTATATGATGCAACCGGAAGGTTTTGTCGATCCAAAGGGAGCTAACAAAGTGTGCAAGCTCCAGCGATCCATTTATGGACTGGTGCAAGCCTCTCGGAGTTGGAATAAATGTTTTGATAAGTTGATCAAAGCATATATAGTTTTATACAAACTTGCAGTGAAGCCTGTATTTAGAAGAAAGTGAATGGGAGCACTACAGCATTTCTGATAAATATATGTGAATGCCATATTGTTGATCGGAAATAATGTACAATTATTCTGCAAAGCATAAAGGAGTGTTTGAAAAGAGTTTTTCAAAGAAAGACCTCGGTGAAGCTGCTTACATATTGAGCATCAAGATCTATAGAGATAGATCAAGACGCTTGATAAGTTTTTTCAATGAATACATTCCTTGACAAGATTTTGAAGTAGTTCAAAATGGAATAGGCAAAGAAAGAGCTCTTGCCTGTGTTACAAGGTGTGAAATTGAGTAAGACTCAAAGCCTGACCACGGCAGAAGATAGAAAGAGAATGAAAGTCATTCCCTATGCCTCAGCCATAGGTTCTATAAAGTATGTCATGTTGTGTACCAGATCTATTGTATACCCTACACTGATTTTGGCAAGGGGGTACAATAGTGATATATGAGTAGATCACTGGACAGCGGTCAAAATTATCCTTAGTGGAGTAAGGATATGTTTCTAGATTATGGAGGTGACAAAAGGTTCGTCGTAAAGAGTTACGTAGATGCAAGCTTTGACACTGATCTGGATGACTCTAAGTCTCGATCTAGATACATATTGAAAGTGGGAGCAATTAGCTAGAGTAGCTCCGTGCAGAGCATTTTTGACATAGAAATTTGCAAAATACATACGGATCTGAATATGGCAGACCCATTGACTAAACTTCTCTCACAAGCAAAACATGATCACACCTTAGTACTCTTTGGGTGTTAATCATATAGAGATGTGAACTAGATTATTGACTCTAGTAAACCCTTTGGGTGTTGGTCACATGATGATGTGAACTATGGGTGTTAATCACATGGTGACGTGAACTATTGATGTTAAATCACATGGTGATGTGATCTAGATTATTGACTCTAGTGCAAGTGGGAGACTGAAGGAAATATGCCCTAGAGGCAATAATAAAGTTATTATTTATTTCCTTATATCATCATAAATGTTTATTATTCATGCTAGAATTGTATTAACCGGAAACATAATACATGTGTGAATACATAGAAAAACATAGTGTCACTAGTATGCCTCTACTTGACTAGCTCATTGATCAAAGATGGTTAAGTTTCCTAACCATAGACATGAGTTGTTATTTGATCAATGGGATCACATCATTAGGAGAATGATGTGATTGACTTGACCCATTCCGTTAACTTAGCACTTGATCGTTTGTTTACTGCTATTGCTTTCTTCATGACTTATACATGTTCTTATGACTATGAGATTATGCAACTCCTGAATACCAGAGGAACACTTTGTGTGCTACCAAACGTCACAACATAACTGGGTGATTATAAAGGTGCTCTACAGGTGTCTCCGATGGTACTTGTTGAGTTGGCATAGATCAAGATTAGGATTTGACACTTCGATTGTCGGAAAGGTATCTCTGGGCCCTCTCGGTAATACACATCACTACAAGACTTGCAAGCATGATAACTAATGAGTTCGTTACGGGATGATGTATTACAGAACGAGTAAAGAGACTTGCCTGTAACGAGATTGAACTAGGTAGTGGATACCGACGATCGAATCTCGGGCAAGTAACATACCGATGACAAAGAGAACAACGAATAGTGTTGTGCGTTTGACCGATAAAGATCTTCGTAGAATATGTAGGAACCAATATGAGCATCCAGGTTCCGCTATTGGTTATTGACCGGAGATGTGTCTCGGTCATGTCTATATAGTTCTTGAACCCGTAGGGTCCGCACGCTTAAAGTTCGGTGACGATCGGTTTTATGAGTTTATATGTTTTGATGTACCGAAGGTAGTTCGGAGTCCCAGATGTGATCACAGACATGACGAGGAGTCTTGAAATGGTCAAGACATAAAGATTGATATATTGGAAGCCTACATTTGGACATTGGAATAGTTCCGGGTGAAATCCGGATTTTACCGGAGTACCGAAGGGGTTACCGGAACCTCCCGGGGGCTAATGGGCCTTGTTGGGCCATAAGGGAAAGAGATAGGGGCCGGCCTAGGGCAGGCAGAGCTCCCCCTTCCCCCTGTCCGAATTGGACTAGGAGAGGGCGGGGGGCGGCGCCCCCCTTTCCTTCTCTTTCTCTCCCTGCCTTTCCCCCTCCTAGAAGTAGGAAAGGGAGGAATTCTACTCCTACTATGAGGAGGATTCCTCCTCCTAGGCGCGCCAACAAGGGCCGACCGGCCTCCCCCTTGCTCCTTTATATACAAGGGTAGGGGGGCACCTCTAGACACTCAAGCTGATCACAAAGATCTCTTCCAGCCGTGTGCGGTGCCCCCCTTCCACCATAATCCACCTCGGTCATACTGTAGCGGTGTTTAGGCGAAGCCCTGCTGCGGTAGCTTCATCAACATCGTCACCACGCCGTCGTGCTGAAGAAACTCTTCCCCGAGCTCTACTGGATCGTGAGTTCGCGGGACGTCACCAAGCTGAACGTGTGCTGAATGCGGAGGTGCCGTACGTTCGGTACTGAGGATCAGTCGATCGTGAAGACGTACAACTACATCAACCGCGTTGTCATAACGCTTCCGCTTAACGGTCTACGAGGGTACGTGGACGACACTCTCCCCTCTCATTGCTATGCATCACCATGATCCTGCGTGTGCGTAGGAATACCTAGTTCAATCTCGTTACCGGCAAGTCTCTTTACTCGTTCCGTAATACATCATCCCGCAGCTAACTTATTAGTTGCAATGCTTGCAAGGCTTATGTGATGTGCATTACCGAGAGGGCCCAGAGATACCTCTCTGACAATCGGAGTGACAAATCCTAATCTCGAAATACGCCAACCCAACAAGTACCTTCGGAGACACTTGTAGAGCGCTTTATAATCACCCATTTACGTTGTGACGTTTGGTAGCACACAAAGTGTTCCTCCGGTAAACGGGAGTTGCATAATCGCATAGTCATAGGAACATATATAAGTCATGAAGAAAGCAATAGCAACAAACTAAACGATCAAGTGCTATGCTAACAGAATGGGTCAAGTCAATCACATCATTCTCCTAATGATGTGAACTCGTTAATCAACTGACAACTCATGTCTATGGTTAGGAAACATAACCATCTTTGATCAACGAGCTAGTCAAGTAGAGGCATACTAGCGACACTCTATTTGTCTATGTATTCACACATGTATTATGTTTCCGATTAATACAATTCTAGCATGAATAATAAACATTTATCATGATATAAGGAAATAAATAATAACTTTATTATTGCCTCTAGGGCATATTTCCTTCAGTCTCCCACTTGCACTAGAGTCAATAATTTAGTTCACATCGCCATGTGATTTAACATCAATAGTTCACATCACCATGTGATTAACACCCATAGTTCACATAGACATGTGACCAACACCCAAAGGGTTTACTAGAGTCAATAATATAGTTCACATCGCTATGTGATTAACACCCAAAGAGTACTGAGGTGTGATCATGTTTTGCTTGTGAGAGAAGTTTATTCAACGGGTCTGCCACATTCAGATCCTTAAGTATTTTGCAAATTTCTATGTCAACAATGCTCTGCATGGAGCTACTCTATCTAATTGTTCCCACTTTCAATATGTATCCAGATTGAGACTTAGAGTCATCTGGATCAGTGTCAAAACTTGCATCGACGTAACCCTTTAAGACGAACCTTTTGTCACCTCCATAATCGAGAAACATATCCTTATTCCACTAAGGATAATTTTGACCAATGTCCAGTGATCTACTCCTAGATCACTATTGTACTCCCTTGCCAAACTCAGGGCAGGGTATACAATAGGTCTGGTACACAGCATGGCATACTTTATAGAACCTATAGCTGAGGCATAGGGAATGACTTTCATTCTCTATCTATCTTCTGCCGTGGTCGGGTTTTGAGTCTTACTCAACTTCACACCTTTGTAACACATGCAAGAACTCCTTCTTTGACTGTTCCATTTTGAACTACTTCAAAATCTTGTCAAGGTATGTACTCATTGAAAAACTTATCAAGCGTCTTGATCTATCTCTGTAGATCTTGATGCTCAATATGGAAGCAGCTTTACCGAGGTCTTTCTTTGAAAAAACTCCCTTCAAACATTCCTTTATGCTTTGCAGAATAATTCTACATTATCTCCGATCAACAATATGTCTTTCACATATACTTATCAGAAATGCTGTAGTGCTCCCACTCACTTTCTTGTAAATACAGGCTTCACCGCAAGTCTGTATAAAACTATATGCTTTGATCAACTTATCAAAGCGTATATTCCAACTCCAAGATGCTTGCACCAGTCCATAGATGGATCGCTGGAGCTTGCATATTTTGTTAGCACCTTTAGGATTGACAAAACCTTCTGGTTGCATCATATACAACTCTTCTTTAATAAATCCATTAAGGAATGCAGTTTTGTTTATCCATTTGCCAGATTTCATAAAATGCGGCAATTGCTAACATGATTCGGACAGACTTAAGCATAGATACGAGTGAGAAACTCTCATCGTAGTCAACACCTTGAACTTGTCGAAAACCTTTTTTTTGCGACAATTCTAGCTTTGTAGATAGTAACACTACTATCAGTGTCCGTCTTCCTCTTGAAGATCCATTTAATCTCAATGGCTCGTCGATCATTGGGCAAGTCAATCAAAGTCCATACTTTGTTCTCATACATGGATCTCATCTCAGATTTCATGGCCTCAAGCCATTTCGCGGAATCTGGGCTCATCATCGCTTCCTCTTAGTTCGTAGGCTCGTTATGGTCAAGTAACATGACCTCCAGAACAGGATTACCGTACCACTCTGGTGCGGATCTCACTCTGGTTTACCTACGAGGTTCGGTAGTAACTTGATCTGAAGTCACATGATCATCATCATTAGCTTCCTCACTAATCGGTGTAGTAGTCACAGGAACAGATTTCTGTGATGAACTACTTTCCAATAAGGGAGCAGGTACAGTTACCTCATCAAGTTCTACTTTCCTCCCACTCACTTCTTTCGAGAGAAACTCTTTTTCTAGAAAGGATCCATTCAAAGCAACGAATATATTGCCTTCGGGTCTGTGATAGAAGGTGTACCCAACATTTTCTTTTGGGTATCCTATGAAGACGCACTTCTCCGATTTGGGTTAGAGCTTATCAGGTTGAAACTTTTTCACATAAGCATCGCAACCTCAAACTTTAAGAAACGACAGCTTAGGTTTCTTGCCAAACCATAGTTCATACGGTGTCGTCTCAACAGATTTAGATGGTGCCCTATTTAACATGAATGCAGTTGTCTCTAATGCATAACCCCAAAACGATAGTGGTAGATCGGTAAGAGACATCATAGATCGTACCATATCTAATAAAGTACGGTTATGACGTTCGGACACACCATTACACTGTGGTGTTCCAGGTGGCGTGAGTAGTGAAACTATTTCACATTGTTTTTAACTGAAGGCCAAACTCGTAACTCAAATATTTTACTTCTGCGATCATATCGTAGAAACTTCTATTTTTGTTACGATGATTCTCCACTTCACTCTGAAATTCTTTAAACTTTTCAAATGTTTCATACTTGTGTTTAATCAAGTAGATATACTCATATCTGCTCAAATCATCTGTGAAGATTAGAAAATAATGATACCTGCCGCGAGCCTCAATATTCATCGAACCACATACATCAGTATGTATGATTTCCAACAAATCTGTTGCTCGCTCCATTGTTCCGGAGAACGGAGTCTTAGTCATCTTGCCCATGAGGCATGGTTCGCAAGCATCAACTGATTCATAATCAAGTGATTCCAAAATCCCATCAGCATGGAGTTTCTTCATACTCTTTACACCAATATGACCTAAACGGCAGTGCCACAAATAAGTTGCACTATCATTATTAACTTTGCATCTTTTGGTTTCAATATTATGAATATGTGTATCACTACGATCGATATCCAACGAACCATTTTCATTGGGTGTGTAACCATATAAGGTTTTATTCATGTAAACAGAACAACAATTTATTCTCTTACTTAAATGAATAACCGTATTGCAATAAACATGATCAAATCATATTCATGCTCAACGCAAACACCAAATAACACTTATTTAGGTTCAACACTAATCCCAAAAGTATAGAGAGTGTGCGATGATGATCATATCAATCTTGGAACCACTTCCAACACACATCGTCACTTCACCCTTAACTAGTCTATGTTCATTCTGCAACTCCCGTTTCGAGTTACTACTCTTAGCAACTGAACCAGTATCAAATAGCGAGGGGTTGCTACGAACACTAGTAAAATACACATCAATAATCTGTATATCAAATATACCTTTGTTCACTTTTCCATCCTTCTTATCAGCCAAATACTTGGGGCAGTTCCGCTTCCAGTGACCAGTCCCTTTGCAGTAGAAGCACTTAGTCTCAGGCTTAGGACCAGACTTGGGCTTCTTCACTTGAGCAGCAACTTGCTTGCCATTCTTCTTGAAGTTCCCCTTCTTCCCTTTGCCCTTTTCTTGAAACTAGTGGTCTTGTCTACCATCAACACTTGATATTTTTCTTGATTTCTACCTTCGTCGATTTCAGCATTACGAAGAGCTTGGGAATCGTTTCCGTTATCCTTGCATATCATAGTTCATCATGAAGTTCTACTAACTTGGTGATGGTGACTAGTGAATTCTGTCAATATTTTATCTGGAAGATTAACTCCCACTTGATTAAAGCGATTGTAGTACCCAGACAATCTGAGCACATGCTCACTGCTTGAGCTATTCTCCTCCATCTTTTAGCTATAGAACTTGTTGGAGACTTCATATCTCTCAACTCGGGTATTTGCTTGAAATATTAACTTCAACTCCTGGAACATCTCATATGGTCCATGACGTTCAAAACGTCTTTGAAGTCCCGATTCTAAGCCG
Source organism: Triticum urartu (assembly GCF_003073215.2). NCBI lineage: Eukaryota > Viridiplantae > Streptophyta > Magnoliopsida > Poales > Poaceae > Triticum > Triticum urartu. Next base: position 37,574 of record NW_024112425.1, on the reverse strand, counting down.
TTTAAGCATGGTGCACTAAACTATCAAGTAGTCATCATATTGAGCTAGCCAAATGTTCATAACATCTGCTTCTGCTCCTGCAATAGGTTTGTCACCTAGCGGTGCATCAAAAACATAATTCTTCTATGCAGCAATGAGGATAAACCTCAGATCACGGATCCAATCCGCATCATTGCTACTAACATCTTTCAACTTAGTTTTCTCTCGGAACATATAAAAAATAAAACAGGGGAGCTAAACGCGAGCTATTGATCTACAACATAGATACGCTAATCTACCAGGACTAAGTTCATGATAATTTAAAGTTCAATTAATCATATTACTTAAGAACTCCACTTAGATAGACATCCCTCTAATCCTCTAAGTGATCGCGTGATCCAAATCAACTAAACCATGTCCGATCATCACGTGAGATGGAGTAGTTTCAATGGTGAACATCACTATGTTGATCATATCTACTATATGATTCACGCTCGACCTTTCGGTCTCCGTGTTCCGAGGCCATATCTGTTATATGCTAGGCTCGTCAAGTTTAACCTGAGTATTCCGCGTGTGCAACTGTTTTGCACCCGTTGTATTTGAACATAGAGCCTATCACACCCGATCATCACGTGGTGTCTCAGCACGAAGAACTTTCGCAACGGTGCGTACTCAGGGAGAACACTTGTACCTTGATAATTAGTGAGAGATCATCTTATAAAGCTACCATCGAACTAAGCAAAATAAGATGTATAAAAGATAAACATCACATGCAATCAAAATATGTGACATGATATGGCGATGATCATCTTGTGCCTTTGATCTCCATCTCCAAAGTATCGTCATGATTTCCATCGTCACCGGCATGACACCATGATCTCCATCATCTTGATCTATATCAATGTGTCGTCACATGGTCGTCTCGCCAACTACTGCTCATGCAACTATTGCTATCGCATAGCGATAAAGTAAAGCAATTATTTGGCGCTTGCATCTTATGCAATAAAGAGACAACCACAAGGCTTCTGCCAGTTGCCGATAACTTCAAAAAAACATGATCATCTTATACAACAACTTATATCTCATCACGTCTTGACCATATCACATCACAACATGCCCTGCAGAAACAAGTTAGACGTCCTCTACTTTGTTGTTGCAAATTTTACGTGGCTGCTACGGGCTTAGCAAGAACCGTTCTTACCTACGCATCGAAAACCACAATGATAGTTTGTCAAGTTAGTGCTGTTTTAACCTTGTCAAGGACCGGGCGTAGCCACACTCGCTTCAACTAAAGTTGGAGAAACTGACACCCGCTAGCCACCTGTGTGCAAAGCACGTCGGTAGAACCAGTCTCGCCTAAGCGTACGCGTAATGTCGGTCCGGGCCACTTCATCCAACAATACCGCCGAACCAAAGTATGACATGCTGGTAAGCAGTATGACTTATATCGCCCACAACTCACTTGAGTTCTACTCGTGCACAACATCAACACATAAAACCTAGGCTCGGATGCCACTGTTGGGTAACGTAGTAATTTAAAAAAAATTCCTACGCACACGCAAGATCATGGTGATGCATAGCAACGAGAGGGGAGAGTGTTGTCTACGTACCCTCGTAGACCGGAAGCGGAAGCGTTAGCACAAAGCGGTTGATGTAGTCGTACGTCTTCACGGCCCGACCGATCAAGCACCGAAACTACGACACCTCTGAGTTCTAGCACACGTTCAGCTTGATGACGATCCCCGGACTCCGATCCAGCCAAGTGTCGGGGAAGAGTTCCGTCAGCACGACGGCGCGGTGACGATCTTGATGTTCTACTATCGCAGGGCTTCGCCTAAGCACCGCTACAATATTATCGAGGATTATGGTGGAGAAGGGCACCGCACACGGCTAAGAGAACGATCATGAAGATCAACTTGTGTGTCTAGAGGTGCCCCCTGCCCCTGTATATAAACGAGCAAGGGGTAGAGGCCGGCCGGCCCTTGGGGCGCGCCAAGGAGGGGGGAGTTCTCCTCCTAGTAGGAGTAGGACTCCCCTTTCCTAGTCCAACTAGGAAGAGAGAAGGGGGAAGGAAAGAGAGGGAGAGGGAGAGGGAAAGAGGGGCCACGCCCCCCCTCCCCTAGTCCAATTCGGACTCCCCATGGGAGGGGGCACGCCACCTCCTGGGATGCTGCCCTCTCTCTCCCCGCAGGCCCACTAAGGCCCAATACTTCCCCGGGGGTTCCGGTAACCCTTGCGGCACTCCGGTTTTCTCCGAAATCACCCGAAACACTTACGACGTCCGAATATAGCCGTCCAATATATCGATCTTTATGTCTCGACCATTTCGAGACTCCTCATCATGCCCGTGATCATATCCGAGACTCCGAACAATCTTCGGTACATCAAAATATATAAACTCATAATGAAACTGTCATCGTAACGTTAAGCGTGCGGACCCTATGGGTTCGAGAATAATGTAGACATGACCGAGACATGTCTCCGGTCAATAACCAATAGCGAAACCTGGATGCTCATATTGGCTCCTACATATTCTACGAAGATCTTTTATCGGTCAGACCGCATAACAACATACGTTGTTCCCTTCATCATCGGTATGTTACTTGCCCGTGATTTGATCGTCGGTATCTCAATACCTAGTTCAATCTCGTTACCGGCAAGTCTCTTTACTCGTTCCGTAATACATCATCCCGCAGCTAACTTATTAGTTGCAATGCTTGCAAGGCTTATGTGATGTGCATTACTGAGAGGGCCCAGAGATACCTCTCCGACAATCGGAATGACAAATCCTAATCTCGAAATACGCCAACCCAACAAGTACCTTCGGAGACACCTGTAGAGCACCTTTATAATCACCCATTTACGTTGTGACGTTTGGTAGCACACAAAGTGTTCCTCCGGTAAACGGGAGTTGCATAATCTCATAGTCATAGGAACATATATAAGTCATGAAGAAAGCAATAGCAACAAACTAAACGATCAAGTGCTATGCTAACGGAATGGGTCAAGTCAATCACATCATTCTCCTAATGATGTGATCCCGTTAATCAAATGACAACTCATGCCTATGGTTAGGAAACATAACCATCTTTGATCAACGAGCTAGTCAAGTAGAGGCATACTAGTGACACTCTGTTTGTCTATGTATTCACACATGTATTATGTTTCCGGTTAATACAATTCTAGCATGAATAATAAACATTTATCATGATATAAGGAAATAAATAATAACTTTATTATTGCCTCTAGGGCATATTTCATTCAATGCAATCGCCCTGTAATTGCTTTACTTTATCACTAAGCGGTAGCGATAGTCGTAGAAGCAATAGTTGGCGAGACGACAACGATGCTACGATGGAGATCAAGGTGTCACGCCGGTGACGATGGTGATCATGACGATGCTTAGTGTTGGGGAACGTAGTAATTTCAAAAAAATTCCTATGCACACGCAAGATCATGGTGATGCATAGCAATGAGAGGGGAGAGTGTGATCTACGTACCCTTGTAGATCGACAACGGAAGCGTTAACTTGGTTGATGTAGTCATACGTCTTCACGGCCCGACCGATCAAGCACCGAAACTACGGCACCTCCGAGTTCTAGCACACGTTCAGCTCAATGACGATCCCCGGACTCTGATCCAGCAAAGTGTCGGGGAAGAGTTCCGTCAGCACGACGGCGTGGTGACGATCTTGATGTACTAATGTCGCAAGGCTTCGCCTAAGCACCGCTACAATATTATCGAGAACTATGGTGAAAGGGGGCACCGCACACGGCTAAGAATATGATCACGTGGATCCACTTGTGTCTCTAGGGGGTGCCCCTGCCTCCGTATATAAAGGCTCAAAGGGGGGGTGCGGCCGGCCAGGAGAGGCGCGCCAGGAGGAGTCCTACTCCCTCCGGGAGTAGGACTTCCCCCCCTTTTCCTAGTTGGAATAGGATTCGCGGAGGAGAGAGAGGAGAAAGGGGGGCCGGCCCCCTCTCCTTGTCCTATTCGGACCAAGGGAGGGGAGGGGCGCGCGGCCCATCTCTGGCTACCTCTCCTCTCTTCCACTAAGGCCCACTAAGGCCCATATATCTCCCGGGGGGTTCCGGTAACCTCCCGGTACTCCGGTAAAATCCCGATTTCACCCGGAACACTTCCGATATCCAAACATAGGCTTCCAATATATCAACCTTTATGTCTCGACCATTTCGAGACTCCTCGTCATGTCCGTGATCACATCTGGGACTCCGAACAACCTTTGGTACATCAAAACGCATAAACTCATAATATAACTTTCATCGAAACCTTAAGCATGCGGACCCTACGGGTTCGAGAACAATGTAGACATGACCGAGACATGTCTCCGGTCAATAACCAATAGCGGGACCTGGATGCCCATATTGGTTCCTACATATTCTACGAAGATCTTTTATCGGTCAGACCGCATAACAACATACGTTGTTCCCTTTGTCATCGGTATGTTACTTGCCCGAGATTCGATCGTCGGTATCCAATACCTAGTTCAATCTCGTTACCGGCAAGTCTCTTTACTCGTTCTGTAATACATCATCCCGCAACTAACTCATTAGTTGCAATGCTTGCAAGGCTTAAGTGATGTGCATTACCGAGAGAGCCCAGAGATACCTCTCCAACGATCGGAGTGACAAATCCTAATCTCGAAATACGTCAACCCAACATGTACCTTTGGAGACACCTGTAGAGCACCTTTATAATCACCCAGTTACTTGTGACGTTTGGTAGCACACAAAGTGTTCCTTCGGCACACGGGAGTTACATAATCTCATAGTCATAGGAACATGTATAAGTCATGAAGAAAGCAATAGCAACATACTAAACGATCGGGTGCTAAGCTAATGGAATGGGTCATGTCAATTAGATCATTCAACTAATGATGTGATCCCGTTAATCAAATGACAACTCTTTGTCCATGGTTAGGAAACATAACCATCTTTGATTAACGAGCTAGTCAAGTAGAGGCATACTAGTGAAACTCTGTTTGTCTATGTATTCACACATGTATTATGTTTCCGGTTAATACAATTCTAGCATGAATAATAAACTTTTATCATGATATAAGGAAATAAATAATAACTTTATTATTGCCTCTAGGGCATATTTCTTTCAGTCTCCCACTTGCACTAGAGTCAATAATCTAGATTACACAGTAATGATTCTAACACCCATGGAGCCTTGGTGCTGATCATTTTTTGCTCGTGGAAGAGGCTTAGTCAACGGGTCTGCTATATTCAGATCCGTATGTATCTTGCAAATCTCTATGTCTCCCGCCTGGACCAGATCCCGGATGGAATTGAAGCGTCTTTTGATGTGCTTGGTTCTTTTGTGAAATCTGGATTCCTTCGCCAAGGCAATTGCACCAGTATTGTCACAAAAGATTTTCATTGGACCTGATGCACTAGGTATGACACCTACATCAGATATGAACTCCTTCATCCAGACTCCTTCGTTTGCTGCTTCTGAAGCAGCTATGTACTCTGCTTCACATGTAGATCCCGCCACGACGCTTTGTTTAGAACTGCACCAACTGACAGCTCCACTGTTTAATGTAAACACGTATCCGGTTTGCGATTTAGAATCGCCCGGATCAGTGTCAAAGCTTGCATCAATGTAATCGTTTACGATGAGTTCTTTGTCACCTCCATATACGAGAAACATATCCTTAGTCCTTTTCAGGTACTTCAGGATGTTCTTGACCGCTGTCCAGTGATCCACTCCTGGATTACTTTGGTACCTCCCTGCTAGACTTATAGCAAGGCACACATCAGGTCTGGTACACAGCATTGCATACATGATAGAGCCTATGGCTGAAGCATAGGGAACATCTTTCATTTTCTCTCTATCTTCTGCAGTGGTCGGGCATTGAGTCTGACTCAACTTCACACCTTGTAATACAGGCAAGAACCCTTTCTTTGCTTGATCCATTTTGAACTTCTTCAAAATCTTGTCAAGGTATGTGCTTTGTGAAAGTCCAATTAAGCGTCTTGATCTATCTCTATAGATATTTATGCCTAATATGTAAGCAGCTTCACCGAGGTCTTTCATTGAAAAACTCTTATTCAAGTATCCCTTTATGCTATCCAGAAATTCTATATCATTTCCAATCAGTAATATGTCATCCACATACAATATCAGAAATGCTACAGAGCTCCCACTCACTTTCTTGTAAATACAGGCTTCTCCGAAAGTCTGTATAAAACCAAATGCTTTGATCACACTATCAAAACGTTTATTCCAACTCCGAGAGGCTTGCACCAGTCCATAAATGGATCGCTGGAGCTTGCACACTTTATTAGCTCCCTTTGGATCGACAAAACCTTCCGGTTGCATCATATACAACTCTTCTTCCAGAAATCCATTCAGGAATGCAGTTTTGACATCCATCTGCCAAATTTCATAATCATAAAATGCGGCAATTGCTAACATGATTCGGACAGACTTAAGCATCGCTATGGGTGAGAAGGTCTCATCGTAGTCAACCCCTTGAACTTGCCGAAACCCTTTTGCGACAAGTCGAGCTTTGTAGACAGTAATATTACCATCAGCGTCAGTCTTCTTCTTGAAGATCCATTTATTCTCAATTGCTTGCCGATCATCGGGCAAGTCAACCAAAGTCCACACTTTGTTCTCATACATGGATCCCATCTCAGATTTCATGGCTTCAAGCCATTTTGCGGAATCTGGGCTCACCATCGCTTCTTCATAGTTCGTAGGTTCATCATGATCTAGCAGCATGACTTCCAGAACAGGATTACCGTACCACTCTGGCGCGGATCTTAATCTGGTTGATCTACGAGGTTCAGTAGTATCTTGTCCTAAAGTTTCATGATCATTATCATTAGCTTCCTCACTAATTGGTGTAGGTGTCACAGAAACAGGTTTCTGTGATGTACTACTTTCCAATAAGGGAGCAGGTACAGTTACGTCGTCAAGTTCTACTTTCCTCCCACTCACATCTTTCGAGAGAAACTCCTTCTCCAGAAAGTTTCCGAACTTAGCAACAAAAGTCTTGCCTTCGGATCTGTGATAGAAGGTGTATCCAATAGTCTCCTTTGGATATCCTATGAAGACACATTTCTCCGATTTGGGTTCGAGCTTATCAGGTTGAAGCTTTTTCACATAAGCATCGCAGCCCCAAACTTTTCAGAAACGACAACTTTGGTTTCTTGCCAAACCATAGTTCATAAGGTGTCGTCTCAACGGATTTTCATGGTGCCCTATTTAATGTGAATGCGGTCGTCTCTAAAGCATAACCCCAAAACGATATCGGTAAATCAGTAAGAGACATCATAGATCGCACCATATCTAGTAAAGTACGATTACGACGTTCGGACACACCATTACGCTGTGGTGTTCCGGGTGGCGTGAGTTGCGAAACTATTCCGCATTGTTTCAAATGTACACCAAACTCATAACTCAAATATTCTCCTCCATGATCAGATCGTAGAAACTTTATTTTCTTGTTACGATGATTTTCAACTTCACTCTGAAATTCTTTGAACTTTTCAAATGTTTCAGACTTATGTTTCATTAAGTAGATATACTCATATCTGCTTAAGTCATCTGTGAAGGTGAGAAAATAATGATATCCGCCACGAGCCTCAATATTCATCGGACCACATACATCTGTATGTATGATTTCCAACAAATCTGTTGCTCTCTCCATAGTACCGGAGAACGGTGTTTTAGTCATCTTGCCCATGAGGCACGGTTCGCAAGTACCAAGTGATTCATAATCAAGTGGTTCCAAAAGTACATCAGTATGGAGTTTCTTCATGCGCTTTACACCGATATGACCTAAACGGCAGTGCCACAAATAAGTTGCACCATCATTATCAACTCTGTGTCTTTTGGCTTCAACATTATGAATATGTGTGTCACTACTATCGAGATTCAATAGAATAGACCACTCTTCAAGGGTGCATGACCATAAAAGATATTACTCATATAAATAGAACAACCATTATTCTCTGATTTAAATGAATAACCGTCTCGCATCAAACAAGATCCAGATATAATGTTCATGCTTAACGCTGGCACCAAATAACAATTATTTAGGTCTAATATTAATCCCGAAGGTAGATGTAGAGGTAGCGTGCCGACTGCGATCACATCGACTTTGGAACTGTTTCCCACGCGCATCGTCACCTCGTCCTTAGCCAATCTTCGCTTAATCCGTAGTCCCTGTTTCGAGTTGCAAATATTAGCAACAGAACCAGTATCAAATACCCAGGTGCTACTGCGAGCATTAGTAAGGTACACATCAATAACATGTATATCACATATACATTTGTTCACCTTGCCATCCTTCTTATCCGCCAAATACTTCGGGCAGTTCCGCTTCCAGTGACCAGTCTGCTTGCAGTAGAAGCACTCAGTTTCAGGCTTAGGTCCAGACTTGGGTTTCTTCTCTTGAGCAGCAACTTGCTTGCTGTTCTTCTTGAAGTTCCCCTTCTTCTTCCCTTTGCCCTTTTTCTTGAAACTAGTGGTCTTGTTGACCATCAACACTTGATGCTCCTTCTTGATTTCTACCTCCGCAGCTTTCAGCATTGCGAAGAGCTCGGGAATAGTCTTATTCATCCCTTGCATATTATAGTTCATCACGAAGCTCTTGTAGCTTGGTGGCAGTGATTGGAGAATTCTGTCAATGACGCAATCATCTGGAAGATTAACTCCCATTTGAATCAAGTGATTATTATACCCAGACATTTTGAGTATATGCTCACTGACAAAACTGTTCTCCTCCATCTTGCAGCTATAGAACTTATTGGAGACTTCATATCTCTCAATCCGGGCATTTGCTTGAAATATTAACTTCAACTCCTGGAACATCTCATATGCCCCATGACGTTCAAAACGTCGTTGAAGTCCTGGTTCTAAGCCGTAAAGCATGGCACATTGAACTATCGAATAGTCATCAGCTTTGCTCTGCCAGACGTTCATAACATCTGGTGTTGCTCCAGCAGCAGGCCTGGCACCCAGCGGTGCTTCCAGGACGTAATTCTTCTGTGCAGCAATGAGGATAATCCTCAAGTTACGGACCCAGTCCGTGTAGTTGCTACCATCATCTTTCAACTTTGCTTTCTCAAGGAACGCATTAAAATTCAACGGAACAACAGCACGGGCCATCTATCTACAATCAAACATACATAAGCAAGATACTATTAGGTACTAAGTTCATGATAAATTTAGGTTCAATTAATCATATTACTTAAGAACTCCCACTTAGATAGGCATCCCTCTAATCCTCTAAGTGATTACGTGATCCAAATCAACTAAACCATGTCCGATCATCACGTGAGATGGTGTAGTTTCATTGGTGAACATCACTATGTTGATCATATCTACTATATGATTCACGCTCGACATTTCGGTCTCTGTGTTCCGAGGCCATATCTGTATATGCTTGGCTCGTCAAGTATAACCTGAGTATTCCGCGTGTGCAACTATTTTGCACCCGTTGTATTTGAACGTAGAGCCTATCACACCCGATCATCACGTGGTGTCTCAGCACGAAGAACTTTTGCAACGGTGCATACTCAGGGAGAACACTTCTTGATAATTTTGTGAGAGATCATCTTATAATGCTACCGTCAATCAAAGCAAGATAAGATGCATAAAAGATAAACATCACATGCAATCAATATAAGTGATATGATATGGCCATCATCATCTTGTGCCTGTGATCTCCATCTCCCAAGCACCGTCATGATCACCATCGTCACCGGCGCGACACCTTGATCTCCATCGTAGCATCGTTGTCGTCTCGCCAATCTTATGCTTCCACGACTATCGCTACCGCTTAGTGATAAAGTAAAGCATTACAGCGTGATTGCATTGCATACAATAAAGCGACAACCATATGGCTCCTGCCAGTTGCCAATAACTCGGTTACAAAACATGATCATCTCATACAATAAAATTTAGCATCATGTCTTGACCATATCACATCACAACATGCCCTGCAAAAACAAGTTAGACATCCTCTACTTTGTTGTTGCAAGTTTTACGTGGCTGCTACGGGCTTAAGCAAGAACCAATCTTACCTACGCATCAAAACCACAATGATAGTTTGTCAAGTTGGTGCTATTTTAACCTTCGCAAGGACCGGGCGTAGCCACACTCAGTTCAACTAAAGTTGGAGAAACTGTCACCCGCAAGCCACCTATGTGCAAAGCACGTCGGGAGAACCGGTCCCGCGTAAGCGTACGCGTAATGTCGGTCCGGGCCACTTCGTCCAACAATACCGCCGAACCAAAGTATGACATGTTGGTAAGCAGTATGACTTATATCGCCCACAACTCACTTGTGTTCTACTCGTGCATATAACATCAACACATAAAACCTAGGCTCGGATGCCACTGTTGGGGAACGTAGTAATTTCAAAAAAATTCCTACGCACACGCAAGATCATGGTGATGCATAGCAACGAGAGGGGAGAGTGTGATCTACGTACCCTTGTAGATCGACAACGGAAGCGTTAACTTGGTTGATGTAGTCGTACGTCTTCACGGCCCGACCGATCAAGCACCGAAACTACGGCACCTCCGAGTTCTAGCACACGTTCAGCTCGATGACGATCCCCGGACTCCGATCCAGCAAAGTGTCGGGGAAGAGTTCCGTCAGCACGACGGCATGGTGACGATCTTGATGTAGTAATGTCGCAGGGCTTCGCCTAAGCACCGCTACAATATTATCGAGGACTATGGTGGAAGGGGGCACCGCACACGGCTAAGAATATGATCACGTGGATCAACTTGTGTCTCTAGGGGGTGCCCCTGCCTCCGTATATAAAGGCTCAAAGGGGAGGTGCGGCCGGCCAGGAGAGGCGCGCCAGGAGGAGTCCTACTCCCTCCGGGAGTAGGACTTCCCCCCTTTTCCTAGTTGGAATAGGATTCGCGGAGGAGAGAGAGGAGAAAGGGGGGTCGGCCCCCTCTCCTTGTCCTATTCGGACCAAGGGAGGGGAGGGGCGTGCAGCCCATCTCTGGCTACCTCTCCTCTCTTCCACTAAGGCCCACTAAGGCCCATATATCTCCCGGTGGGTTCCGGTAACCTCCCGGTACTCCGGTAAAATCCCAATTTCACCCGGAACACTTCCGATATCCAAACATAGGCTTCCAATATATCAATCTTTATGTCTCGACCATTTCGAGACTCCTCGTCATGTCCGTGATCACATCCGGGACTCCGAACAACCTTCGGTACATCAAAACGCATAAACTCATAATATAAATGTCATCGAAACCTTAAGCGTGCGGACCCTACGGGTTCGAGAACAATGTAGACATGACCGAGACACGTCTCCGGTCAATAACCAATAGCGGGACCTGAATGCCCATATTGGTTCCTACATATTCTACGAAGATCTTTTATCGGTCAGACCGCATAACAACATACGTTGTTCCCTTTGTCATCGGTATGTTACTTGCCCGAGATTCGATCATCGGTATCCAATACCTAGTTCAATCTCGTTACCGGCAAGTCTCTTTACTCGTTCTGTAATACATCATCCCGCAACTAACTCATTAGTTGCAATGCTTGCAAGCTTAAGTGATGTGCATTACCGAGAGGGCCCAGAGATACCTCTCCGACAATCGGAGTGACAAATCCTAATCTCGAAATACGTCAACCCAACATGTACCTTTGGAGACACCTGTAGAGCACCTTTATAATCACCCAGTTACGTTGTGACTTTTTGTAGCACACAAAGTGTTCCTCCGGCACACGGGAGTTACATAATCTCATAGTCATAGGAACATGTATAAGTAATGAAGAAAGCAATAGCAACATACTAAACGATCGGGTGCTAAGCTAATGGAATGGGTCATGTCAATCAGATCATTCAACTAATGATGTGATCCCGTTAATCAAATGACAACTCTTTGTCCATGGTTAGGAAACATAACCATCTTTGATTAACGAGCTAGTCAAGTAGAGGCATACTAGTGACACTCTGTTTGTCTATGTATTCACACATGTATTATGTTTCCGGTTAATACAATTTTAGCATGAATAATAAACTTTTATCATGATATAAGGAAATAAATAATAACTTTATTATTGCCTCTAGGGCATATTTCCTTCACTTAGGAGATGGAGATCACAAGCACAAGATGATGATGGCCATATCATATCACTTATATTGATTGCATGTGATGCGTATCCTTTATGCATCTTATTCTGCTTTGTTTGATGGTAGCATTATAAGATGATATCTCACTAAATTTCAAGATAAAAGTGTTCTCCCTGAGTATGCACCGTGGCCAAAGTTCGTCATGCCGAGACACCAAGTGATGATCAGGTGTGATAAGCTCTACATCCATCTACAACGGGTGCAAGCCAGTTTTGCACACGCAGAATACTCGGGTTAAACTTGACGAGCCTAGCATATGCAGATATGGCCTCGGAACACTGAGACCGAAAGGTCGAGCGTGAATCATATAGTAGATATGATCAACATAATGATGTTCACCATTGAAAACTACTCCATTTCACGTGATGATCGGTTATGGTTTAGTTGTTTGGATCACGTGATCACTTAGATGATTAGAGGGATGTCTATCTAAGTGGGAGTTCTTAAGTAATATGATTAATTGAACTTTAATTTATCATGAACTTAGTCCTGGTAGTCTTAGCATATCTATGTTGTAGATCAATAGCTCGCATTTAGCTCCTCTGTTTTATTTTTGATATATTCCTAGAGAAAACTAAGTTGAAAGATGTTAGTAGCAACGATGCGGATTGGATCCGTGATCTGAGGATTATCCTTAGTGCTGCACAGAAGAATTATGTCCTTGATGCACTGCTAGGTGACAGACCTATTGCAGGAGCAGATGCAGACGTTATGAACGTTTGGGTAGCTCAATATGATGACTACTTGATAGTTTAGTGCACCATGCTTAACAGCTTAGAATCGAGACTTCAAAGACATTTTGAACGTCATGGATCATATGAGATGTTCCAGGAGTTGAAGTTAATATTTCAAGCAAATACCCGAGTTGAGAGATATGAAGTCTCCAACAAGTTCTATAGCTAAAAGATGGAGGAGAATAGCTCAAGCAGTGAGCATGTGCTCAGATTGTCTAGGTACTACAATCGCTTGAATCAAGTGGGAGTTAATCTTCCAGATAAAATAGTGATTGACAGTATTCTCTAGTCACCATCACCAAGTTAGTAGAACTTCGTGATGAACTATAGTATGCAAGGGATGACAAAAACAACTCCTGAGCTTTTCATGATGATGAAATCGATGAAGGTAGAAATCAAGAAAGAGCATCAAGTGTTGATGATTAATAAGACCACTAGTTTCAAGAAAAGGGCAAAGGGAAAGAAAGGGGACTTCAAGAAGAACGACAAGCAAGTTGCTGCTCAAGTGAAGAAGCCCAAGTCTGGACCTAAGCCTGAGACTAAGTGCTTCTACTGCAAAGGGACTAGTCACTGGAAGCGGAACTACCCCAAGTATTTGGCGGATAAGAAGGATGGCAAAGTGAACAATGCTATATTTGATATACATGTTATTGATGTGTACTTTACTAGTGTTTATAGCAACCCTCGGTATTTGATACCGGTTTAGTTGCTAAGAGTAGTAACTCAAAACGAGAGTTGCAGAATGAACAGAAACTAGTTAAGGGTGAAGTGACGATGTGTGTTGGAAGCAGTTCCAAGATTGATATGATCATCATCGCACACTCTCTATACTTTGGGATCAGTGTTGAACCTAAATAAATGTTATTTGGTGTTTGCGTTGAGCATGAATATGATTTGATCATGTTTATTGCAATACGGTTATTCATTTAAGTTAGAGAACAATTGTTGTTCTGTTTACATGAATAAAACCTTCTATGGTCATACACACCAACGAAAATGGTTTGTTGGATCTTGATCATAGTAATACACATATTCATAATATTGAAGCCAAAAGATGCAAAGTTAATAATGATAGTGCAACTTATTTGTGGCACTGCCGTTTAGGTCATATTGGTGTAAAGCGCATGAAGAAACTCCATGCTGATGGGATTTTGGAATCACTTGATTATGAATCACTTGATGCTTGCGAACCATGCCTTATGGGCAAGATGACTAAAACTCCGTTCTCCGGAACAATGGAGCAAGCAACTGACTTTTTGGAAATAATACATACTGATGTATGCGATCCGATGAGTGTTGAGGCTCGCGGCGAGTATCATTTTTTTACCTTCACAGATGATTTGAGTAGATATGGGTATATCTACTTGATGAAACATAAGTCTGAAACATTTGAAAAGTTCATATAATTTCAGAGTGAAGTGGAAAATCATCGTAACAAGAAAATAAAGTTTCTACAATCTGATCGTGGAGGAGAATATTTGAGTTATGAGTTTGGTCTTCATTTGAAACAATGCGGAATAGTTTTGCAACTCACGCCACCTGGAACACCACAGCATAATGGTGTGTCCAAACATCATAATCGTACTTTATTAGATATGGTGCAATCTATGATGTCTCTTACCGATTTACCACTATCGTTTTGGGGTTATGCATTAGAGACAGCTGCATTCACGTTAAATAGGGCACCATCTAAATCCGTTGAGATGACACTATATGAACTATGGTTTGGCAAGAAACCAAAGTTGTCGTTTCTTAAAATTTGGAGTTGCAATGCTTATGTGAAAAGGTTTGAACCTGATAAGCTCGAACCCAAATCAGAGAAATGTGTCTTCATAGGATACCCAAAGGAGACTGTTGGGTACACCTTCTAATCACAGATCCAAGGCAAGACATTCGTTGCTAAGAATGGATCCTTTGTAGAGAAGGAGTTTCTCTCGAAAGAAGTAAACGGGAGGAAAGTAGAACTTGGTGAGGTAACAGTACCTCCTCCCTTATTGGAAAGTAGTTCATCACAGAAAACGGTTCCTGTGACGTCTACACCAATTAGTGAGGAAGTTAATGATGATGATCATGAAACTTCAGATCAAGTTGTTACTGAACCTCATAGGTCAACCAAAGTAAGATCCGCACCAGAGTGGTATGGTAATCCTGTTCTGGAGGTTATGTTGCTAGACCATGATGAACCTACGAACTATGAAGAAGCGATGGTGAGCCCAGATTCCGCAAAATGGTTTGAGGCCATGAAATCTGAGATGGGATCCATGTATGAGAACAAAGTGTGGACTTTGGTTGACTTGCCCGATGATCGGCAAGCCATAGAAAATAAATGGATCTTCAAGAGGAAGACGGACGCTGATAGTAGTGTTACTATCTACAAAGCTAGACTTGTCAAAAAAGGTTTTGACAAAGTTCAAGGTGTTGACTACGATGAGATTTTCTCACTCGTAGAGATGCTTAAGTCTGTCCGAATCATGTTAGCAATTGCCACGTTTGATGAAATCTGGCAAATGGATGTAAAAATTGCATTCCTGAATGGATTTCTGGAAGAAGAGTTGTATATGATGCAACCGGAAGGTTTTGTCGATCCAAAGGGAGCTAACAAAGTGTGCAAGCTCCAGCGATCCATTTATGGACTGGTGCAAGCCTCTCGGAGTTGGAATAAATGTTTTGATAAGTTGATCAAAGCATATATAGTTTTATACAAACTTGCAGTGAAGCCTGTATTTAGAAGAAAGTGAATGGGAGCACTACAGCATTTCTGATAAATATATGTGAATGCCATATTGTTGATCGGAAATAATGTACAATTATTCTGCAAAGCATAAAGGAGTGTTTGAAAAGAGTTTTTCAAAGAAAGACCTCGGTGAAGCTGCTTACATATTGAGCATCAAGATCTATAGAGATAGATCAAGACGCTTGATAAGTTTTTTCAATGAATACATTCCTTGACAAGATTTTGAAGTAGTTCAAAATGGAATAGGCAAAGAAAGAGCTCTTGCCTGTGTTACAAGGTGTGAAATTGAGTAAGACTCAAAGCCTGACCACGGCAGAAGATAGAAAGAGAATGAAAGTCATTCCCTATGCCTCAGCCATAGGTTCTATAAAGTATGTCATGTTGTGTACCAGATCTATTGTATACCCTACACTGATTTTGGCAAGGGGGTACAATAGTGATATATGAGTAGATCACTGGACAGCGGTCAAAATTATCCTTAGTGGAGTAAGGATATGTTTCTAGATTATGGAGGTGACAAAAGGTTCGTCGTAAAGAGTTACGTAGATGCAAGCTTTGACACTGATCTGGATGACTCTAAGTCTCGATCTAGATACATATTGAAAGTGGGAGCAATTAGCTAGAGTAGCTCCGTGCAGAGCATTTTTGACATAGAAATTTGCAAAATACATACGGATCTGAATATGGCAGACCCATTGACTAAACT
Source organism: Triticum urartu (assembly GCF_003073215.2). Lineage (NCBI taxonomy): Eukaryota > Viridiplantae > Streptophyta > Magnoliopsida > Poales > Poaceae > Triticum > Triticum urartu. The sequence continues at coordinate 21,267 of NW_024112425.1, read as the reverse complement.
TCTCTCACAAGCAAAACATGATCACACCTTAGTACTCTTTGGGTGTTAATCATATAGAGATGTGAACTAGATTATTGACTCTAGTAAACCCTTTGGGTGTTGGTCACATGATGATGTGAACTATGGGTGTTAATCACATGGTGACGTGAACTATTGATGTTAAATCACATGGTGATGTGATCTAGATTATTGACTCTAGTGCAAGTGGGAGACTGAAGGAAATATGCCCTAGAGGCAATAATAAAGTTATTATTTATTTACTTATATCATCATAAATGTTTATTATTCGTGCTAGAATTGTATTAACCGGAAAATAATACATGTGTGAATACATAGACAAACATAGTGTCACTAGTATGCCTCTACTTGACTAGCTCATTGATCAAAGATGGTTAAGTTTCCTAACCATAGACATGAGTTGTTATTTGATCAATGGGAACATCATTAGGAGAATGATGTGATTGACTTGACCCATTCCGTTAGCTTAGCACTTGATCGTTTGTTTACTGCTATTGCTTTCTTGATGACTTATACATGTTCTTATGACTATGAGATTATGCAACTCCCGAATACCGAAGGAACACTTTGTGTGCTACCAAACGTCACAACATAACTGGGTGATTATAAAGGTGCTCTACAGGTGTCTCCGATGGTACTTGTTGAGTTGGCATAGATCAAGATTAGGATTTGACACTTCGATTGTCGGAAAGGTATCTCTGGGCCCTCTCGGTAATACACATCACTACAAGACTTGCAAGCATGATAACTAATGAGTTCGTTACGGGATGATGTATTACAGAACGAGTAAAGAGACTTGCCTGTAACGAGATTGAACTAGGTAGTGGATACCGACGATCGAATCTCGGGCAAGTAACATACCGATGACAAAGAGAACAACGAATAGTGTTGTGCGTTTGACCGATAAAGATCTTCGTAGAATATGTAGGAACCAATATGAGCATCCAGGTTCCGCTATTGGTTATTGACCGGAGATGTGTCTCGGTCATGTCTATATAGTTCTTGAACCCGTAGGGTCCGCACGCTTAAAGTTCGGTGACGATCGGTTTTATGAGTTTATATGTTTTGATGTACCGAAGGTAGTTCGGAGTCCCAGATGTGATCACAGACATGACGAGGAGTCTTGAAATGGTCAAGACATAAAGATTGATATATTGGAAGCCTACATTTGGACATTGGAATAGTTCCGGGTGAAATCCGGATTTTACCGGAGTACCGAAGGGGTTACCGGAACCTCCCGGGGGCTAATGGGCCTTGTTGGGCCATAAGGGAAAGAGATAGGGGCCGGCCTAGGGCAGGCAGAGCTCCCCCTTCCCCCTGTCCGAATTGGACTAGGAGAGGGCGGGGGGCGGCGCCCCCCTTTCCTTCTCTTTCTCTCCCTGCCTTTCCCCCTCCTAGAAGTAGGAAAGGGAGGAATTCTACTCCTACTATGAGGAGGATTCCTCCTCCTAGGCGCGCCAACAAGGGCCGACCGGCCTCCCCCTTGCTCCTTTATATACAAGGGTAGGGGGGCACCTCTAGACACTCAAGCTGATCACAAAGATCTCTTCCAGCCGTGTGCGGTGCCCCCCTTCCACCATAATCCACCTCGGTCATACTGTAGCGGTGTTTAGGCGAAGCCCTGCTGCGGTAGCTTCATCAACATCGTCACCACGCCGTCGTGCTGAAGAAACTCTTCCCCGAGCTCTACTGGATCGTGAGTTCGCGGGACGTCACCAAGCTGAACGTGTGCTGAATGCGGAGGTGCCGTACGTTCGGTACTGAGGATCAGTCGATCGTGAAGACGTACAACTACATCAACCGCGTTGTCATAACGCTTCCGCTTAACGGTCTACGAGGGTACGTGGACGACACTCTCCCCTCTCATTGCTATGCATCACCATGATCCTGCGTGTGCGTAGGAAATTTTCGAAAAATTACTACGTTCCCCAACATTTATATCATCTTGTCCAAGTTCGAGAAATAAAACAGATGACAAACAAATAATCCGTGAATCACCATTATTGGGAGAGCTGGTACAACAAATCATTCACTCCGCCCCCTCCCCAACAAGTATCCTTGTTGTGCAACGCCCAGTGCATCGTGACACTATATTTCTGAATAACATTCTTCACACGGTCACTGAATTAGCCATCCTCGAAACTGTGGCTAGGGCTTCGAGTTTCCTGCAACTACATACTGGTCAGGGAGCCCTTGCATAATCTACAAACTAAAAATCGCAAACGTAGCAAGACAATTTGTTATTGAACACCATGCTTGTGATCCTAACAAAAAAACTATATTCAAGTTACGGACCAGATCAAGATGAAAATAATATTGATAAAGTTCCTCTGTAGGTCGAGCTATATGAAATCTCTTATCTTCAACCCTTCAACATTGATTTAAGATCCGTACTCTCCAACTAACTTGCAACAAGGAAATTTCTCTTTTTTGTTTTTCTCAAATGAAAGAACATATGGACTTCAAACTTTGCAGATCAAACAAACTTTACAACTTTAATGTGTGAAAAAACTTTCAGATTTTTTGAACCAACATAAATATATAAAATGAGGATTTTTAATTAAAAAATAATTTTTAGCATTTTAAATGCATGAAAAAATCTAAAAAAAATTCCCACATAGTAATTAGATTGTTTTGTTGTCCTGCAAAGTTTCAAGTTTATACGTTGTTTCGTTTGAGAGAAACAAAAATGATAAATGTGCCTGCACGGATCGCGATGCAAAAATGGGTGGCTAAGATAAGGGGTACCATGTTGCTCAAGCTACACAAAAGAAAGATGGAGAAGGGAAAGATGTGCATTTGTAGAGAGGGGAGAAGCGATTGGGTAGATGAACATGGTTGGTGCCCCACTCGATGGCCTCGCGCATGTGGTGTGTGGTAACGGTGAAGGCCAAGGGCGGGCCGAACTTACCTGCTCGCCGTAGTACCCGCAACGAGGTCCAAGCCCTGCTACAGATGATCCCCGAATGCCCGCGCCACCTCATGCGTTGGTTGTACCTAAAGCCGCCCCGACCGATGTGCATCTAAGTAGAGAAGGCTCTTCGACATCGTCTCCCCGGTAATTTGGCTTCTCGTTGGCCACTACGGCGGCATCGCACCCGCGGCAGCCGAGGCACAGTGCCAAGACGGCCGCCTGCTGGAGCACCAGCGCGGCGGCAGCGACGATGGGGGCTGCTGCCCACCGGACGCGGCTACAAATCATGCCGCGCGATGACCGCAGCAGTCACTAGCTATCAATGGCATTGTTTTTAGCCAGACGTGAATCCTTCCCCGTCCTCCTCATCTCCTCCACCCCGTCTCTCTGCTCTGGCTCCGGCAATGGTCCACCATGACCCACCTACTTTGTTCCGACACAGAGGGGCTCCTTTTGTCCGACGGAGGGGGGTCACGAGGCGGCGGCCACGGACGAGGAAGATGTGGGAGGGGGAAGTGGAGACATGCGTGCTAGCCTCTGCTAGGGTTTGGAATGGGGAAGGAGAGATCGGGTTGAGGAGACATACGTGCGTGGAATTTTTGTTGATTGGAGAGGTGATGTGCACATCTGAGATTAATAAGCCAAAAATCGGTATAGACCAGAAACAGGAGGTGGGCCGGGTAAAAAAGTCCATGAAAACAGGTGGGGTAAAAAATCGATGGGATCGAGATCTGGTCATGCGTGGGAGGTAACAAACGAAACTAGCGAACAACTACCTTGTTGAGACTTTAGGAGTAGAGATGTAAAAAATAATATGGCAACTGAACTGAATCAATTGAAAATTAAGGGGAATGCATACGTAGTCATCGTTGGGACGCAACCATTAATGCAAAATTATATTGAAATCGAACACCCAATCGATTAGAAATCAAGTTATTAATATAATTAATTAGGCAGACAGTAAATTACATATGTGATTAATTACATCCAATTAAATAGGTTTTTTTTTGTGATGAATCAATCTGGAAGCCGAGTCCTTAATGCAATTAATTAATTATTAGGCACCCTTATGTGAGCCACCCCGGTGTATAACACCGTCATTAGGCCAGAAGCTGTCGAATCTGAACCTAGCATGTCGCGCCGTTGAGCAGGAGTGCGCAGCGATCCAAGTAAGATGTCGATGCAACCATGAGGAGGAAGGAGGGGAAGATGGTTTCCCAGGCAATGTTGCAGAAAAACTTGTTGATACTTACGAGTGTGGGAACCTCGTGCTCGTTACTCCAACTGAATCTATGGTTCTTGCATTTTATCTCTCGAAGAGCAGCCGTGTCGATCGCCGTCCTAAACCTACCCATGATGTGGCGGTTGATGTTAAGGTTGTCTTTGTCCCGAGCCTCATAGATTGCGTTGAAATCATCGTTGATGAGCCACGGCTCGCAGGCGGGTGGCGCACTACTTAGGCCCCGTTCGGATCCTCTCCTACTCCCAGCTTCTTTGGTCAGCACGTGGAGTCGTCCCGAACGCGGCAGCTCCTGAAAGCCAGCTTCGCGGAGCGAACTGCCCTCGTAGTGCATAAACGAGAAGCGGGTCGAACCTAGCTTCAAAAATGGAAGGAGGCAGAGTTGGACGTAATTACCAGATATGCCACCACCAAGTGAACTCTGAGGCAGCGTACCGGTTCGATCGATATGTTTCTGTCACCGATACGTTCTCTCCCGTACGAGAAACCACCTAACTGGGCTTTATGCTTGCTTCCTGGGCTGCTGGCCCATGTAGACGGGAGCTAGAGAGCAGCCGCGCACTGCCGAAGTGCCGAACGCATCGCTGGCTCCGCCAAGAAGCTGGCTAGCGCTGCCTTCCCGAGAAGCTGGCCACTTTGGGAAGCCAGCAGACTTCCGAACGGGCCCTTACTAGCTCGAGGAGGAACTGATCTTTAGATGCGTCGTCTGTTGGCCCATACACGATGGTTAGCCAGAAGATTTTAGCCGATCTAACTAATTACCATAACTTGCGCCGTAATGGAGTAGATTCCTATCCTATGCGATGGCACAGACACGACTGTGTCATCCCAGAAAATTGACACAGCCCCCCTACTTCTCTAACAAACTGTCGATCCCACGTTTCAATTTTCTTGTCTCGCAGGCAAAGGATCGCTTTTCTACGGGCGCCGGCGACCTCACGGATTGCCGACCGCTTTACCAGCGAGTTCAGGCCGCGCACATTCCAGCGAACTATGGGGCATTGTATGTCATCCATGGGGAAACAAAGAAATTCTCTGGAAGCAAATTAAACTACTGAAAGTGCAGTACACCACGCTTACAGCCGAGGCATGCCGACGACCACCAGTAGGCCCAAAACTACGCCGGCAGGAGAGATCTAGAAGAAGATTAACTAGCTGATTAAGCCGCCCATTTCTTAACCGCCAAGTACATGAGGAGCTAAAGGAGGTAGTCGTTACACGGAATTCCGTCCAGCTGGGATTTGAACTCCACACGCGTTGTCTGTCGTTGCCGGATTAGCTGTTGACGTTGCTGTATCTTCAAGTTCAGGCTCCGGGACGTTGACGCTGACATTGCGCCCTTCATCTTCAGCAGGCTTGGCAGTGGACGAACCAGAGGTGCGCTACGGCATATGCATATGCATGGAAAGTGAAACGTGTCACATAGTTTTAACAAGTTGCATATGCTATTAAGTGTAGATATTCGTCAGTTAAAAAAAGTGCAGGAATTCGTGCAACTGTACGTCAGAGAAAAGCCAATAATGTGTACTCTGTGCTACTACTAATCAATAACAAACCCATCTGAGATTTTAGCAAGAAGACATGCTATTACTACTTGCATGCTGATCCTCTATCCTCAAGCAAGAGGATCGTCCTCAAAGTCGAATGCCTTTAGAACATTCATATAGCACTGTGTACCAACAGCCAAATGGTGTGTGGTCTTCTAGAGCTGGCAAACACGTTTCTTTCTCCCAATAGAACAGCATTGGAGGCTAAAAGAAGTTTCAGGAAAAACATGAAATGGGGAAGGTGTTGTATCTCTAATTATCAATGTTTTAAATAGCGTGCTATGGCATATAGCGGCGACCCTTAAAAACAGCTATAGCTGGGCTATAGCGAGGCTATAGCGGCAAATTGTACATGAAATCATTTAGCGACAACATGCTCAAACAGCTATAGCGGAGCTATAACGAGGCTATAGCCGGCTATTTAAAACTATGCTAATTATACCATTATATTGAAGAAGATTGCCTCTATCAGCATTCAGCAGTACAGAATTTGCTAGCAACAGAGTCTAAATAACTGCTGACAGGAAACAATGCAACAAGTTGCTCTTCCCAAAGTTGCATTTCAGGCTTGAAGCAGTTAAGCCGCCCGCCCATTCCACACAGCGCGAGCAAAGCATGAAGTTGGGCGGCCATTGCTGAAAATTTGTGCTACCCTGCACCCCTCTAGTTAAGGTGTAGAGAGCAAACACATCAAACCATGTTTCTACTCTAGTTCACAGCCTTCATACAGGACAAGCAACGCTAGTTTGATGGTTTCTACTAAGTAATTACACTGCAATGTCAGTAAGGCAGGTAAACTCACCAGCCTCTTTGCCTTTGGTGCACTCTGTTGCTGGTGCTGCTTGGTTTTCTCTTGCTCCCACAGGTATTTCTGGTAGCTCCACTTAATTTGATCCTCTTTTGGTAGCTTGCTTCTTGCATACGCCTCAAGCAAGGGCATTTCCCACTCCTTAGTCCCCTGCAAATGCAATGGCAAGTACACAATGTCAGTAACCTCCTGGGGCGTTCACAGCTTCTGAATTTCTGAAACCTCCCCTGTTTAAGCTACAGTTTCTGAAACCCCTCAGATGTTCAGAACCAGACCTGCGGCTTCGACACTTGCTCGCCACCACCGGCGCCATCAAGATTCTCTTCGGGGTGGTCGTCGGATGGCTTCGCCGGCTGGGGGTTGTGGCCCTCGCCGTGGTGCACCCACACCGTGTACCCTGGCATGAAGCCGTTCCTGCCCAGATCCAGCTGCATGGCGTACTTGGTCCTCGGCCGCCTGTTGCGGTTGCGGCAGCGCGCGCAGGGGCACAGCATGCCCACGCCCAGGCGCTCCGGCGGGACGCCGCGGAAGGCGCGCTCCACGAACTCGGTCGTCTTCTCCACCCACTCGGGGGTGATCGAGTCCCTGCTCTGGCGGCCCGTGTACATCCAGCTGCGGTCTTCCGCCATCGTCGCGGGGCCTCCCTCTCCCTGCGCGGCAGCCCGCGCCCACAGTTGATCCTTCTTTGGTGGCTTTCCTCTTGCACACGCCCACTTCTTGGTCCCCTGCAAATGTCAGTAACCGCTGCTGAAACCTCCCCTGTTTAAGCTACGGTTTCTGAAACCCCGCTCAGATGTTCAGAACCAAACCTGCGCTGATTTCGACGCTTGCTCGCCGCCGCCGGCGCCATCCTTCTTCCCGTTGAGATCGCCATTCTCTTTGGGGCGGTCGTCGGACGGCTTAGCAGGCTGGGGGTTGCGTCGCTCGCCGTGGTACACCCACACCGTGTACCCTGGCGCGAACCCGTTCTTGAACAGATGCAGCTGAATCTCGTCCTTCGATCTGTACAGCCTGAACTCGCAGCGAGCGCAGGGGCACAGCACGACGGCCTGGCGCCTCGGCGGGAGGATGCGGAAGGCGCGCTCCACGAACTCGGTCGTCTTCTCCAACCACTCGGGGGTGAACTTCTTCCTGCTCTGGCGGCCCGTGTACATCCAGCTGCGGTCTTCCGCCATCGTCGCCGGGCCTCCCTCTCTCTCCCTGCGCCGCACGCCACACATGATTGTAAGGTCAGTCAGAAACCGAACCATTGCGGGAACACGAGCAGATCTGCCGCTCCGAGCAGCACAAATGGCGGCGAACTGACCTGAGTGCCGGTCGGTTTCTTCTTCGAACGTGCGATGCGAGTGCGAGCTTCCTAAACAGCAGGCTCGGACGCGGGGACGAGCGGCGGCGCGAGTGGAAGAGGGCGCGGAGGATGGAGGCGCAAATGGAGGGGTAAGCCGGGCTATGTAGGGTTTGGGGGGGCATTGCAGATTGCAGCCGGGGGTTTGCCGACTGCGCGGTGGCGGGAGACCGTCGGCAAACAGACGGCAAAGCCTTTGCCGGGCGAGCAACGCCGTGGCGTATTGCTCCGGTACGTATTCCCGAAAGGCCTGAGCGCCTGGGCCTCATTTGCTTGTAGATAAATCAGCAAATGGGCTGGAAAGGCCCGAGAAGATGAACTTCTCTCCTTTCTGCACCTGTTCCAGTGGTACCCCTAAAAAAACTGTTATAGTGGTGTTTGCTAAAAAAAAACCTGTTCCAGTGGGGGAATGCCATACGGCAGTTATCATCTTTCTATTCTTTTTTCTATTTTTTCTTGCCGGAAAGTGTTCATCTTTTCCATCTCTGGAAGTTGCCAAGAAGAGCATCTCCAACAGACGCGTCAAATAAAATGCATGCACAAAAAACATAGCTTTTTGGTGCCTGCGCCCAAAAACAACGCTCCAGCAGAAGCTGTAAAATAGCGCACGCACAAAAACGAAGCTGTAAATTTAATGCACACGGGCTGTGGAGCTGCAAATTTGTGGCACCGGCTTATCTGCGCGGGCTGCTGCATGTGGGGTTGCCGGGTTGGGCGTCGTGTTTTTATGCATCTGATAAACCTCCCGCACGCAAAAATACTATTTAAGCACTACAAAACCTTTTTAACGCGCGTCTGTTGGACATGCTCCAATATCACAATCCACCGCAGCATGAAGCACAATAGCAATACATACATACAAGAGAATGGAAGGGGAAACAAAAATATATATGTACCACTGTAGTCCTCTGTTTGGCTTCCTCACTCAAGAGTTCAGCACTGCTAACTCGATCAGTTCAACAACCATCAACTGAAAAGCATTTACATGACCGCATCCTTGCTGAGAGTCGAGGATAGGCCAGCGCTTGGCCCGGCCCCGACGAGCTCAAAGCCGGCGTCGAGTGGTATGAAATCCTCCCGTCGCGAAGCATAGCATCTGCACATCCCCTCTGCCCGAGACGAGCCGCAGCCGTAGCAGAAGACGGAGCCACACCTGTGGATCACAAGAGCCGACAAAGATTCAGTTCTCCCTCTGTAAACTAATATAAAAGCGTTTAAATCACTATTTAAACTAACATAAGAGCATTTAGATTATTATTTTAATGATCTAAACGTTTTTATATTAATTTACAGAGGAGTACATACTCAGAGAAATTGTCACTAGTAATGACAGACTCAGAGAAATTTGCCTTCATGTTTTTGGTTGGGGTTCTGAATCTTGGTGTTTGTTAACATTGGTTTTGTCATATGAAATGGAACCGGGGAACCGATCCGCGCTGATCTGAAAAATGGAACTCATATGCTGTCGTCGTCGTCGGTCAAGTCAACAAGGTTTTTCAAGTCATTAGTCAACTCAAGTCTACGTATTTATAGATGCTCCTGCGAAGACTAGAGATCACAATGAATGGTTCACAGTGAAAGGGACAGCAATTCAGACAGTGTCCTCCAAAATTGAATAACCAAATTCTAAGCAACAGCTGCGTTTGACAATCCTCCTTCATTGATTGAAATGGCCATCAGAAAAAGTCGCACAAACCTTGGTTCATAATCTTAAGCAGGTTTGAAGATTTAACTGAGGAGGAAACTTGCAGGTGAAAGTCAATTTAAGAAGTACTCGTTCTGTTAAAAATGTTTTTATATTATGGTACGGAGGGAGTAGCCAGCAGTAAGTTGTTACCACGGTTAGTTTAGTTTTACCTGCACAGCATGGTCTTGCAGCCGTCGATCCGGTCGATCATGGCGCGGCAGCTCGGGCAGCGCATCCAGCTGCACCCCACGGCGAGCCGGTCGAGCGCGCACCCCTGGCCGCCGTCGTGGCGGTCGTCCCAGGGCTCCTCGCACAGCAGGCAGAAGGCGCGCGAGCAGCCGGGGCAGGTCGCCTCCTCGGGCACCTCGCCGACGGCGGCGCCGCAGCCGGCGTCGAGCACCACGAGCTCGCCGCAGTACCGGTAGGGGCAGCGCGCGCGGGCCGGCCCGACGGCGCGCTCGCAGAGCGCGACGCACCAGGCGTCGAACACGTCCATGTGGAGCAGCTTCTTGCAGGCCTCCGGGTGCATGGCGCCGGGGCAGCCGGCCCCGGCCGCCGGGCAGGGCACGGGCACGGCGCCGTCCGCGACGCGGGCCTCGATGTGGGCCACGACGCAGGCGACGCAGAAGTCGTGCGCGCAGGCCGGCGTGGCGCGGAACCGGTCGAACACCAGCTTGGGCTCCATGCAGACCGCGCAGTGGAACCGGCCGATCTCGTCGTCGCTGAGCGGCGGCACGCGGGACGACGACGAGGACGGCGGCCGGTCCGGCATGGAGCCCCGGATGAGCTCCTGCAGGCGGAGGTCCTGGACGTCGAGCTCCTGCGCCGCGCTCGCCATGGGACTGCGTGGGTGGAAGGAGGTTGGGTTAGTGGGGAGGTGGGAGGTGGGGAAAGTCGTCGTCGGTCGCAATTTTTGTACGTGGGGCTCGCGCTTTTGGTGGATTGGCGAGTAAGAATCGGGGTCGGAGAGCATGAATGGTAGCTACACTTCTTGGATCGTGACAGACCAGAACAGAAAGGGCCAAGGATGAGTCATCTTTCCACAACCGAGCCGTTCCTCGCCTCGGAAATTCAGAATCACGACGAGGGCAGAAAACATAAACTTCAAGGTATAGTATAGTAGTACATGAAAAGTACGGAGTAGTTACACAAACTAAAATCAAGTGTTCGAGCTACAGAAGTTTGATAGCTGAGCTCCGATAACAGAAATGAATCCGACGGCACTTACTAGGTCTGGAATATCTTGTCTCGCTTGTGTTCTTTCCTCAACTTCTCCCTGCATGATGTTGACCTGCACGGTTAATATAATTTGTATAAAGAAATTGCTACGAAGCGGCGAACTCCCCTCCCTCCTCCTCGCGTCACCCCGCGCGCGACCGAGGGGGAACCCTAAGTCGCCGCCGCCCCAGCCCCACCTCCACCTCTCCCTCCTCCCTCGTCGCTGCCCAAGGGCACGGCCGGGCGAAGCCCGGTCGCCGCCGGCGGCGGCGGAGATCCTCTCGTCCCCTCGCTCGGCTTCCTCGGCGTGGATCTTGGCGGCGGGCGGGGGTGCATCGCGGGCCGACGGGCGGTGCAGCACGGCGGCTCGCCGGCGCCGGAGGGTGGAGGCGGCCTTCAGCCTCGCGTCAGGCGTCCTGGTGGCGGAGTACTCGTGGTGGCCGGCTGCGTCATCTTCAGCAGGCGGGGCGCGCGGGTTCTACGGCCGATGAGGCGCGTGGATCTGGCCCTCGCGAGGTACGGGCCGCGGGGCGGCATGGGCTGCGGGCAGCCGCCCCTTGCTGTGGCGGTCGACTGGTGGAGGGTGGCGGTGCAGTGGTGGTGGTGGTTCGTGCTGGTGGTGGCGCCGGCGGCGGTGTGGGCTTCGACCGTCCTTGCGTCCAGCGGCCGTTGGCGGCGAGGGTGGTGGCGCTGGCTCGGGGCTGCCCCTCGGGGTCCCGACATGGATGTGGGCTGCCATGACGTGGTGGTGGTCCACCGCGGTGGTCTGGGTCAGTTCACGGCGGCGGCTGGACTTCTTCGGTGTCTGCTTGTCGGTGAGCGCCCTTGTCGACCTTCGAATCATCTCCCCGTCGTTCGGGTGTGTCCTTCATCGGAGGATTGGCCCTCTCCCAGCTATGACCCATCGCTCGTCTCGCGCCCGGCTGCAGGACCAAGCTCGTCTCGCGCCCGGCAGCAGGACCGTGCTCGTCTCGCGCCCGGCAGCAGGACCAAGCCCGTCTCGCGCCCGGCAGCAGGACCATGCTCGTCTCGCACCCGGTAGCAGGACCGAGCTCATCTCGCGCCCGGCAGCAGGACGGGTCGATGGTGGCCAGTGTTGGCTGACCTATTGGGTCTCGACGCTGGGGAGCGCTCAGGGGTATGAAAGGCGGTTCCTTTCCACTCGTCTCTTTGGTTGGGGTAGCGGCGGGTGGCGGGTGAGGTGGCATCAAGGTCCTGGATGCTGGGGCGGCGACCCTGGTGGTGGTGTCACGGTGCTCCTGGGCAAAGCCTGTGGCTTGGTGCTGCCTGGTGGCCATGACCGTGTGGGCGGCGTGGTAGCCAGGGTGTGATGTTTGGTGGCGGTGAATATTGCCGGGGTGAAAACCTGTTCTTTCTTCAGACGGACTGGCGGCGGCGAAGCTCGTTCCCTTCTTGAAGCCGTCGTCGCAGCTCTCACTGCCCTCGTGTTGCTCCAGGGGAAACTCTCATCCTTGGGTCGGGCGGTGGCAGCGCTTTGGTGTCGTAACCTTCCTGTAGGCACCGCCTTGAAGCCCACGGTTCGTCGTATGTAGCTTCTTCTCTTCGTGGTGACGAGTTCACGGTTGAGGCCCCCGGTTGCTCATGTAGTGCTAGGGGTGGTGTTGCTGCGCTCAGCGCCTATGTATCATGCCTTGGGTGTGTGCGTGTGTTCCAATGGTGTGCGTTGTATCGGGTTGTTGATGATCTTTGCTTTATATATAAAGCGGGGCGAAAGCCTATTTCGGTAAAGAAATTGCTACCAAATTGTTGTATACGATAAAAAGATCAAGTTTAATAAACTTTGACCAAGTTTATGGAGAAAACTGTCTATTCTCTGTGTCCCAAAATAGATGGCTATAAGTTCAGTCAAAAGTTTGACCAAATATATAGAAAAGAATATTAACAAATACAATATTGAATAAATAGATTATGAAAATGTATCTAATGATGGATATGATGATATTGATTTGATATTATTTATCTCCATATTTTTGTATATGCATGTAACGCCCTCGATGCGGCTATATCTCCCACGTGTCGAAGCACGACTTAAAGGCATAACCGCATTGAAAGCAATGTCGCAAGTGAGGTAATCTTCACACAACCCATGTAATACAATAGGGGAAAAGATACATAGTTGGCTTACAATCGCCACTTCACACAATTACATGAATAAAGCATTACATCAACCAGATACAATCAAGGTCCGACTACGGAACCAAAATAAAAGAAGAACCCCAAATGCGACAAGGTCCCGATCGACCCCAACTGGGCTCCACTACTGATCAACTAGAACGAAACAACACAAAAGACAAGATCTTCATCGAGCTCCTCCCAAGCTTGGTTGTGTCATCTACACGGACTCATCGGCACCTGCAAACTGATTTGGAAGTATCTGTGAGCCACGGGGACTCAGCAATCTCGCACCCTCGCGATCAAGACTATTTAAGCTTATGGGTAAGGTAAAGGTATGAGGTGGAGCTGCAGCAAGCGACTAGCATATATGGTGGCTAACATATTCGCAAAAGAGAGCGAGAAAAGAAGGTAAAGCGCGGTCGAGAAACTATGATCAAGAAGTGATCCTATAGCAACCTACGTCAAGCATAACTCCAACAACCGTGTTCACTTCCCGGACTCCGCCGGAAAGAGACCATCATGGTTACACACGCGGTTGATGCATTTTAATTAAGGTCAACTTCAGGTTTTCTACAACCGGACATTAACAAATTCCCATCTGCCCATAACCGCGGGCACGGCTTTTGAAAGTTCAAATCCCTGCAGGGGTGTCCCAACTTAGCCCATGACAAGCTCTCACGGTCAACGAAGGAATAGACCTCCTCCCGAGACATTCCGATCAGACTGGGTATCTCGGTACAACAAGACATCCTCGACAATGGTAAAACTAAACCAGCAACACCGTCCGAATGTGCCGACAAATCCCGATAGGAGCTGCACATATCTCTTTCTCAGGGCACACCGGATTGTCTAAACTTTCGGTAGGCCAGCCCGGAGTTGCCCCTGGTGGCCACTGGCGGCTGACAAGTTGGACCAACACTTAGAGGAGCACTGGCCCGGGGGTTTAAAATAATGATGAACCTTGGGCGCGCGACCCCCAAGGGAAAAGAAAAGGCTAGGCGGCGAATGGTAAAACCAATGTTGGGCATTGCTGGAAGAGTTTTATTCAAGGCGAACTGTCAAGGGGTTCCCATTATTACCCAACCGCGTAAGGGACGCAAAATCCGGGAACATAACACCGATATGACGGAAACTAGGGCGGCGAGAGTGGAACAAAACACCAGGCATAAGGCCGAGCCTTCCACCCTTTACCAAGTATATAGATGCATTAATTAAATAAGAGATATTGTGATATCCCAACAAGTAAACATGTTCCAACAAGGAACAACATCTCCATGTTCCAACAAGGAACAAAACTTCAATCTTCACCTGCAACTAACAACGCTATAAGAGGGGCTGAGCAAAGCGGTAACATAGCCAAACAACGGTTTGCTAGGACAAGGTGGGTTAGAGGCTTGGTTCAACAATATGGGTGGCATGATAAGCAAGTGGTAGGTATCGCAGCATAGGCATAGCAAAAGAGCGAGCAACTAAGCAAGCAAAGATAGAAGTGATTTCGAGGGTATGATCATCTTGCCTGAAATTCCACAAGGAAGAAGAACAAGTCCATGAAGAAGACAAGCGGACGTAGTTGAACGGACCCTCACAAACGCAACGTTATCGGAACCAACCCGAAGAAGCAACACCGGAAAGGAGCAAACAACATAGTAAACAACCACCACATAATCATGGCATGATGCACAATCAAGTATGATGCATGTCCGGTTTAATGAAGCATGACATGGCAAAATGCACAAACAATCCTACAAATTAAGTGGAGCTCAATGTGCAACGAGTTGCATATTGACGAAACACCACAACAAGTTTTAGTTCGATCTCGTTTACGTACCCAACAATATTAAATGTTGTTAAACATGGCAAGAGGGTGAAGCAAAGCAAAACTACCTATCTAGTCAAGTTTAAATGAGGCCGGGAACAACAAACAACAAATTCCGGTAACTCCTCATATGCATATATTAGGTTTGGTACTGTTCTGCCCTAAACATAATTTTAGAGTTATTTAACATGCAAATAAAGGTCACCATGTTAAACTAGGCATTTTTCTACCCCAATTACATATAAAGTTTATTAAAATCCGAGCTACGGTTATTTAGTTATGAAATAAATCATCTTAACATGGCATAGGAGCAAAATAATGCAAACAACATTTTTAACATTTCAAACATAGATGAAAGTTGGATATTATGAATCTAGAAAAAATTCTAAACAAGTTCCGTATATAAGTTGTTTAATTCCGATGCATGGGTGAGAAGTTATTAGATGCATGGTTCTAGGGGCTAAACTGCAAAACTGGTTTTCCCTGGATAAATGGACAAATCGCAGAACGGAAAAAAATGTGACATGGGCCGAATCTGGCTGGCCCAGCCGCACAGAGATCTGAAGGGGGGGTTCTCACCATGGGCTTGGCCCAGATCTGTGGAGGAGGCGGCCTGGCAGGGCACGCTGGCCTTGGGCGTGGTTGGCCCACATGCGCGCGAGGAAGGTGGCCCAGTAGGGAAGCGCTCGTTCTCCTCTGCTCGAGCAGAGGCAGGAGCATGGCGCGGCGGCTGCCGGTGATGGGGACGGCGGCGCGACATGTAGGGAGCCGGAGGACGACGGGGATGGATGGATCCGAGGACGGGTGTTCCAGATCCGGTGACACAGGTGGTCGACGGCGCTCGGGGATGTGGGATCCGGCGAGGTGGAGCTCGTCCATGGAGGCGGCGGCGGTTTCCTGTGGCAACAGAGGGAGGGAGAGAGCTGGTGAGGAGAGGAAGAGGAAGAAGCAGAGGCAGGGGAAGGTGAGAGGAGCAGGTGTCGGGATTCAGCCTGGTGGTCGTCGTCGGCGAGGCGCTGGTCGCCTGCGGGGATCGGGCGCGGGCAGAGCGAAGGTGGAGCTTAGGGCGCGGGGGAGTTGCGGGCGTGTAGCGGCGGCTCGGGCCCGCTTCGGCCCATGGGCGGGCCGCGGATGGGCCAGGCGGGCCGCGGCGAAGTGGGGGCACTGGGGAGGCGACGTGGCGCGCTGGGGTTGGCTGCAGGGCACCGGGAGGCGACGTGTCGCGCCCGGATTGGTCCGGGACGTGGCGGCGGCGGCGACAAGTGGCGGAGGTGGAGTGGGGCGGCGCTGAATCCGAGGAGGAGGGGGGTTGGCTGCGGCAGGAGGTAGGGGAAGGGGTCTAGGTTGCCCCAAATGGACTAGGGGTGTCCATATATAGCAAATTTGCTAGGGTTTGGGGGTTAGGAGGGGTTTTCGAGCCGTACGATCACGATCATGCGGCTTCGGACAGAGGGGGGACTAGGTGGGCTGTGAAGAGAGGCCTCGGGCTGAGAGGAGAGAAGAGAAGTGAGGCCCGGCGACTGTTCCGGAGACCGAAACATCCGGCGAAAATACCGGCAACGGTGCCGCTATAAATTTAACGGCTGGGCTATCAAACGAGCTCCGAATGCGATGAAACTTGGCAGGCGACCTACTAACAACATAACAACACCACATGCCAACTTTCATCCCATTCTGAGAACATTTTCCGGCCACTTATAAAATACTATTTCGGACATGCCGCGGGCGCGTGCAAGTGTGTCTGGGCTCAGAACGGACAACGGGCGGAACGAGGAGGCCGGGACAGATGCAAGTTTTGAAAACATGATGATGCAATGCACAAGATGACATGACAAGATGCAACACGCAAGCGAATGACAACGCAACAACAGCGAATAACTGGAGGACACCTGGCACATCGGTCACGGGGCATTACAACACTCCACCACTACGAGAGGATCTCATCCCGAGATCTAGAATGGCACCGGAGGGAAAACGGAAGAGAAAGAGAAGAGGTAAAACTAAGTTGCTTCCTTGACAAACGAGTGAAACCAATGAACCTTGAGAGGTTAAACAATTGGAAAGAAGAATACAACGGAGATGAACGAAGTTGAAAACACTCCGTTAGAAAAGAGGAACAAAGAACATTACGAGAACTTTGTAGGTTGAAGGGAAGATATATATTGAAAACACTCCGGTTAAGAAGTTATGCAAGACTTGATACGGTGAAAAGAACTTGAGCAAAAAGGACAGAACACTCCGGTTAAATGGATAATCATGAAAAGAACATGATCCAAGATGATGAGAGAAAAGAGCAACATCACAATGGCTCCGGAACAAAAGAATAGAAGATAGATAATTGAAATAGGAGAAATGAGGAGAAAATGCCAACTTCTGCCAAAAGAGCTCGAGAAGGCATCCTTAGGAGAAGGGTCGAACGGAGTTGTTGAAAAACCAACAACGAAAAGAACAGGGTTGTAGTGTGCTTATGGGGAACATCTCAAAACTATTAGGTGAAATTCCGCCACTAACAGAAATGATATATTAGATTGATAACAACAAGGAGATGAGAAGCTTAATTCACCGGGAGGATAGATGAATAACTTGGGTCATTTATAAACACCATA
This sequence comes from Triticum urartu, assembly GCF_003073215.2. Taxonomy (NCBI): domain Eukaryota; kingdom Viridiplantae; phylum Streptophyta; class Magnoliopsida; order Poales; family Poaceae; genus Triticum; species Triticum urartu. The sequence goes on along the minus strand of NW_024112425.1, from coordinate 3,932 downwards.
ACTAGCAACAATCCTTAGGAAAGGCTTTGGTGAAATATAACCCAAGATAACTCCAAAGAAGAGATTGATGGATTTAAAATATCTCATTCTTAATAACATGTGAATCATGAACTCAAATTATCAAGAATGATGTAAAACCACCTCCAAAGATACGGTAGAAAGAAATTGTACTCCGGATAGCAAGATGAAGAAAGCTTGAGCTCCTTTGAAAAGAATCTCGATGAACACTTCGAGAAAGAATTAAATCCTTTATGAACCATCATGTAGAACCTTCATGACGAACTCCGGTAACAAAAGAATGATCAAACGGAAAGGAAGATGAGAAGAGTAAGGTTGAAGCCTTGCAATGATTAGATGAAGCTTAGCAACGAGATAAAGAGAAAACTTGGCACTCCGGTAAAGAAAGATGAACAAATGGAAACAAGAATTTGATGAGCCTCTGGAATAGGGAATTAACCACTTGGATAAAACAAGAATTAAAATTACATTATGCTTATCCTTCGCCAATTAAATTGATGACAATCAATGGATTCGACATATTACTTATTCTCGTAGAAAAGATTAAGATAGATATAGCGCCAACTTGAGAAGGTCTTCAACGAACCATCGGTAGGATCGAAACAACGAATGAATTGGTATGATAAAGAAGGAAGAGAAATCTTAAACGAACCACCGTAAGGATTGAAAAAGAACGAATAAAAGATAACGAATCACCGGGAAGAATTATGAAATGAACGAAGATACTTGAGAAAATTTAGATACAAGAGGACAAATAGTTCACGAACTGATTAGAGAATACTTGACTGATGCACCGGTAAGATTTGGAGAACAATGGCTGAAAGCTGAGAATGAACAAGTCTTCTGAAATGATGAGCTCCGGATAATCAAACTGAAAAGACTCCTGAATATCTCCTGATGGGTGAAAAGGATTCTCACAATCGAAAATAATTATGAGAGGATGGCAACAAGCTAGCACCACGAATCTCTGAGAGAACGGATAAGATATGGAGGTAAAACTCTTCTTCGGTCTTCAAATGATGAGAAAGACGACGAGAAACACCACCTTGAATTATTGAGACACTCCGGAATAAAGAAGAATAGAAAAATTGAACCAATGATGAAAAGAATTGTGAAAGATCTAGGAGATGGCATTTGACTGATGATAACTCATTCTTACGTCAAACTTCAAAAGGCATTTAGGATAGCTCCGGGAAAATAAGAAGAGTCAGGTAAGATCCTGGGAAAAGACCTGTGGGTTAGGGCCCACTCAAAAGAAATACCGTTGAGGGATTTAAAAGAGAGAATGCACCGATTGAATTAAATGGCTTGAATGAAGTGACATCCTCGAAAGATCTTGAACGAAAGCAGAGTGGAAACAGGAATCTTCTGAGACATCTTTAGCACTCCGGAACAATAGAATAGCGAGAGGTGAACGATTAAGAATTGCACCGGCATGAGAAAGCCTTGAAATACAGAAAAGAATATGATCAACACCGAAAGCTTGAATTGAATCCACTAGAGAAGAAAAGAATGGAGAATGATGAACTTGAACCCCCGTTAGAATCTTCATGAGAAACACCGGATAAGAATGAAGAGACTTCCATCGATAAAATGAATAGTTGATTAAGAAATATGAGTCCTTGAGGAAAAAGGGTGGGTGGGCGGGAAAAACAAAGCCAACTTGGAGACGGATGAAACAAACACCGTTGAGAAAAACTGATACTTGATCTTGCGGTTGTTGAAATGATCGGATCCACTTGAAGAGAAGCACACCGGTTAAAAAGGATTGACATGACAAACTCGATGATCGAGAAGGATTAGTATTCACATAGGAATATGAGACCACCGCTTAGGGAAGGTATGGAATCAACATTTGACTTCGAAGCAACTCTAATACCATAGCTCAAAAACAAAACAAAGGATTGGCTTGCAGAATAAGCCAGAACAAACATATGATTGAGATTTCGTCCGAAGTTTTCGTGGTGGGGCCTACACGGGCTCGATCGTACAACACCATCATGTACAAGGCAGTGCACATGACATACGAAGCGTCCCCGAGTCGGCATAGCCAAGGACTCTTTAAGACACAACGAGACCACTGTAAAACCGACCGTGAATAGGCGGACCACTAGACGTCGAACCCCAATTTCATATCATGCATCTGTCGGAAAGATATCCTAAGAGCTACTTGAATTCCCACTTATGAAACTCCCGAAACTTTCCGGTTATGCAATCAGGTGTTGGGGATACATGGGAAGCATAATATCTCACCCAAAACTAGCAAATCCTACATCCGGTTGTATCCATCCTTCAACACGTAACCAAGAAACCTTCGGAAATCATCTACCTCAACCTTCGAAAAGCATCCGTTATACAAGTTATGGCAATACTCCCGAACTCCCGCCCCAGTACTGGGTGGCGTCGAGGTTATCTCACCAACGAACTGCATAAAAGAGATTTTCGATGTCGGCGTACTAATCTCAGGTATTCCAGAACTGCAACGATAAAATTATGACGACAACACCTCGGAGCTCAACTCCCCGGGACACTTCCACAAAACCCCTGACAGGAGGCACCAAGACAATGTCCTCGTCACAAAACCATCGGAGCGATTCCAAGATACCCGCATGATCCTAAATTTTTTTAGTGAAATTTGAGAAGAGAAGAGTCAAAACTCTACGTCAGGATGCCTTACCAGAGCGATGAAGGGACTGGGGAGTAAAAAGAATTCCCAAACTCTCCGATAAATAATTCCTAAATGACTCAAAACATTTTTCTAGACTCAACAACGGCTGCTAAATACGATCAAGCAGTGGGGGCTCCTAAGGTCGGGGAAGGCTCTGATTACCAACTTGTAACGCCCTCGATGCGGCTATATCTCCCACGTGTCGAAGCACGACTTAGAGGCATAACCGCATTGAAAGCAATGTCGCAAGTGAGGTAATCTTCACACAACCCATGTAATACAATAGGGGAAAAGATACATAGTTGGCTTACAATCGCCACTTCACACAATTACATGAATAAAGCATTACATCAACCAGATACAATCAAGGTCCGACTACGAAACCAAAATAAAAGAAGAACCCCAAATGCGACAAGGTCCCCGATCGACCCCAACTGGGCTCCACTACTGATCAACTAGAACGAAACAACACAAAAGACAAGATCTTCATCGAGCTCCTCCCGAGCTTGGTTGCGTCATCTGCACGGACTCATCGACACCTGCAAACTGGTTTGGAAGTATCTGTGAGCCACAGGGACTCAGCAATCTCGCACCCTCGCGGTCAAGACTATTTAAGCTTATGGGTAAGGTAAAGGTATGAGGTGGAGCTGCAGCAAGCGACTAGCATATATGGTGGCTAACATATTCGCAAAAGAGAGCGAGAAGAGAAGGCAAAGCGCGGTCAAGAAACTATGATCAAGAAGTGATCCTATAGCAACCTACGTCAAGCATAACTCCAACAACCGTGTTCACTTCCCGGACTCCGCCGGAAAGAGACCATCACGGTTACACACGCGGTTGATGCATTTTAATTAAGGTCAACTTCAGGTTTTCTACAACCGGACATTAACAAATTCCCATCTGCCCATAACCGCGGGCACGGCTTTCGAAAGTTCAAATCCCTGCAGGGGTGCCCCAACTTAGCCCATGACAAGCTCTCACGGTCAACGAAGGAATAGACCTCCTCCCGAGACATTTCGATCAGACTGGGTATCCCGGTACAACAAGACATCCTCGACAATGGTAAAACTAAACCAGCAACACCGCCCGAATGTGCCGACAAATCCCGATAGGAGCTGCACATATCTCTTTCTCAGGGCACACCGGATTGTCTAAACTTTCGGTAGGCCAGCCCGGAGTTGCCCCTGGTGGCCACTGGCGGCTGACAAGTTGGACCAACACTTAGAGGAGCACTGGCCCGGGGGTT
>NW_024112424.1:0-92148 GCF_003073215.2 Triticum urartu | reverse complement strand
TAGAATATCCGAGATTGAAGAAGAAGGACGACATCCGTTGGATGGACATCCAACGGACACTACTGCTCGAACCTTGTGTTGACTATAAGTTGACAAAGCCTTGCATACGCGTCAACTTAGTAGGCCGACAAGTGTGTGGCAGAGAACTTATAGCCCATTTGCGATTTGTAAGAATGCACAACCCATTTTTGAATTCTAATGGAATTTACTACAGCCCATTTACAGTTTGTTAAAAGTACAGCCTATTTTCTAGCTAGGACAACGATTAATAATTTCAACCAACCGTTCAAAATAGAATTCAATAAAATTTCCCACATCTTGATAGGATCCGAAATATTTTTGTCCTGAAATTTCTAGTCAGATTAAATACAGTTTCAATATAAATTTGTATTACGTAAAAATCCAACGAAACATTGCGCGCGTAACAATTAATGAAATTAAAATTTTCAAAATCCAAAAGTAAAATTTTATAGACTAATTACGTGTTTGGTGCATTTTTTATAGTTATCGCCCATTTTTTATAATTACATCCCATTTATTATTTCTTAAAGCCAATTTTCTTGTTAAGCCAAATGCATCCCTCCTAGGAAAGATTTGCAGCCCAGCGGGGTGGAGAATAACAAGTTGTCCGGGATTGTGTACAACTGTCAGCCCAGTTGCATTGCTGATGTTAAAAAAAGGCCTGTGTAGTACAGTACAACCTTACATCACTACTCAGCAGACATTCCGCGATGCCGGAAGGCCCAAACAAGGCTTCTGTACAACTTTTTCAAGTCACCGACCTCAATTAATAACTTAAGAAAAAAGTTAGAGTACAGTGGAACCAAATTAAAAGTTGTCACAAGCGAAGAAATAATTCAACGGGTCCCACTTGTGCGCGTGTGTGCGTGTGTGTGTGTGAGAGAGAGACCCATCGGTCGATCCTCATAAATACATCTTTCAGCCATATGCATTGATGATGCTCAGTAAAAACTTATATAGTTGACACAATCATATAGAACATCATAGCACACTGAACTTGCATACAAAAATTTCACGCAGGCGGCACAATCAGGGTGGAAGCAGTGGATCGCTACGGGTAGGGCTATGTTGAAACCAACGAACTCGTTCATAACAGTTCATCGTCTTTATCAATGACGGGGAAATATCTTGAATGATGTACAAAGAAAACAGACAGACAACACAATATATAAGTTATGCTAGAACATTAAGTTGACGTACATCCCTTTCTAAAAAAAGTTCAGGTAAAAAAAATAGAAGATGTCATCTGACAAGATTTAGTTGTTACCTCAAATTAGAGCAGATCCAGGTAGGCAGCCTATGGCACCCCGGCTCAGAGAAACCGGAACGCCCCGTATTCCAGCCCAGAGATCGAGAAGTCTCTGGAATACAACACTGCTAGATATAGAACAAATCAGCTTTTATTACAAGAATGATAATACAAGGGTCTGATGTTACAAAGAAGCACATCAGCACGGCGACACTATGCTTGTGATACTACACTTGCTCTATGCTAGCAGCAGAACAACTCATAGCAACGGAACAACGATGAAGGTGGTGAACTCCACTCTGCAGGGACTCTGGCTGGGACACGATCTAGCTCGCATGCACGGCAACCTCGACAAGCAATCAAACAATCATGTCATCACCTGCAATCTGGCATGACATGCTAGGTTAGTACATCGAATTTAGTTGCAAGCTCACAACAACCATAAACATCAAGGGAAGACAATAACATAGCATTAACAGGTTAATTAATTAACAACTACCATGATGAAGCAACTACTAAGCATGGTATGAAACTAATGCAATACTGATAAATCACCATCTCAGATCTCCATAACTATATCTCTCTTGGCTAACCGGCCAAGCAATATACCATCTCGATCACCTCATGATCAAAACCAAACGGTGATCATTCACGGATCACAAACGGAACCACACTTGGTTCAACGGGTTACCTCGTAACCAAACGGTGATCATTCATGGATCACAAATGGAACATCCACATGATCACCTCATGACCACATCATAAACTGAATGATCATCTCAACATGATCATCAACAATCCGCCAATCCATACTGCTCAAATTATCAACATATAACTCACTTATAAGTCATTCCGTCATGTGAGTGTTGATCGAATGGTGTGACCTAGTACGAACTTATGCCCATGACCGAGGACGCGGCTATCGATAGTTTAAACAAACACACTCTGCAGATGTAGCGCACTTTACCCACTCCATGAAACCCATGGCCTCACACTCTCATTCGGGTGGACCAACAGCTTTCCGACAAAACCGACCTACTGCCATGACACTCTCCCGGCCACTCCGACCAACACCCCTTTTGGGTTCAGTCCTGGGTGGCCCCATGCCAACCAAAGACACGAACGGCCACCATTGTGGCAAAATTAAAAATAGTCCCAAACGGGTATAAGAGATCTCAATACCAACTACGGGCACACAAGGCTTATGCCGTCCTACCTGATCAAGGTAGCGCCCGTGCATAACCTTCCCTCGTTGGAGGCACTGGCGAGAGGCACGACAATAGACCGCATTAGGTCCTTCCCAAAAAAGGTAAATGTGGTTGCACTGGAAAAGCCCGGTTCGGTGGCACCTGACCAACTTAATGACAGAAGTTATCCCCAAAATATAACAGTATTAACTGATACTCCGATATCAGCTGTCAACCTATAATCCAAGTCATAGCAATATCTAACACATAATCCAAAGCATAATACCGTCTTACCCAAAATACTCTGAGGACAGTATAACACTACTATCATGATGAATCCAAGAACGATAATACTACTACTCAAATATCAAGAACTAACTATTCACCTATGATCCGCATGCAAGCATCATCTCCATCATCATACTCCAAAACATAATATCAATTAGCATCATGATGAAAATACTTCTAGCCACTAATAATCCAAATGCAACATGATATCCAAAGTAATACTCCAAAATAATACCAGATACCATCATGAAAATAATCGTAATAGCCACTAAGATCCCAAAGGCACATGTCATCCACATAATCATCAAAACATAAGTCCTAGAACTCCAGGCAATATCATGGCAACGTCAAGATCAAAACAATACTCCGAGAAATGCCATGAACAAATCATACATAGCTAATGCAATATGTTAAACAAGTTCAAATAAATAAACCATGTTACTACACTGCAATCATGCAAATGGAGGGTGTGGCTTGCCTGGGGTGGAACAAATCACCGGGAGAAAATGCGGGAAGCTCGCGGAACGAATCGTCGGAAAATGTTCTCTCTCTAATATGTATATGTGTCTCCATGTTACACAACACAAAGCCCCATGTACATGTCTCTCTCTATCCTCCACACACATAGACACAAAGAATCTGTTATCATTGCCTTAGTCTCTAACATATCACACACGCACTCTCTCTCTCTCTCTCTCTCTCGCAAACACGCTCAACAAGGGTTTCCCCGTGAATAACTTATCGTCTATTCATGAATAGTCGTGGCAGTACGCCGAACACGAGACGTGAAAAAGAATAAATCTACACGTGCTTAGACCACCTAGTATGACTACTAGGACTAGAGCAAGCCAAAAAGCGCGCCACCGTCACCCCTCCTTGTCGGCGACAGGAAGATCTTCGTTTTACACAGTCGACAAGGGCCCACATGTGCTAAGGGCCCACATGTCGAGGCGTTGAATAGAATGTAGATGCTAGTTTACGGAAGCAAGTATCGATAATACGTTTGTATCTCCATACTTATAATTCTTCTCTTATAAAAAACCGAGTTGGTGATGATGGTACGTTGGCCATCTTGCAATATAGACCGTCCGATCTATATCTGATGGATGGAAATTAAACTAAAAGATACCCGCACCCCTCTCCACATTTGCAGACAAGGCCTTCCCTCGTTCATCCTTATCTCCAACAAACCTCATTGTTGAGCAATTAAGAAAGGAAGCCTCTCGAACAAACTGGCCTGGTGGCCACTGCCGGAGTCGTCAATCCCCATGCCTCCGCTTAGTTCGGCCACCAACCACCACCACACCCCACTCCTCTTCACCTTATCTCATATTTCTCGAGATATCATTAGCTTTTACACATGGGATTACTCCCGCAAGGGTCAATCACAACAAGTGTTTTATAAAAAATGCATCTTAATGTTCCGTGCAATGCACAGATCTTGCTAGTACTCCTACACAATACTAAGTTGGTGATGCTGGTGTGTCTGCCATCCGTCGTTTCTGATTATTAGATCTACATCTAACGATTGTGAGGTAAGTTGTTGCCTTTTCTCACCAACAACCCACTTGTCTACCAATTTGCAGAAAAACGCATAATTAGTATCTTAAAACCAACCACATCCCTCCCTGACCTCACCAAAACAGCCCTAGGAGGAATCTATTGTACAAGAAATAGCAAAAACATACCCAAAATTTCTTAATCCATGCCAAAAACTACCTAGTACTCCTGCCGATTAGGTTCGTTTAAACCCATTTATGACAGGGTTGGCCCACATGTCCGTGCTGACGAGGCAGCTTAAACCAACACATTTTGTTTGACCGTTGACACGAGGGACCCACATCTGACCTTCTATCCTGTTATTCCCCCTCAAATCATTATTTTTCCCGAACATTACTTCAAACAGTACTGATGCGTGTTCGTCGGTTGCGCCGGTGATGAGCGAGTTGGCCGCCACTCCGTCGGACGGGCCGGACGCCGCGCTGGCCTCCGAACGGGTTGGCATGCTGGCCTGAGCGTGACTCACGAGCGAGCAAGCCGCCGCGCTGGCCTTCGCTCGAGCCAGATGGCTGGCCTTAGCGCGGCGCGCGCAAGCAAGCCGCCACGCTGCCTTGCCAATCTAGCTAGCAAACCTTGCAGACAAGCAGCTGGACGGAGATATCTTGGCTAGCTAGCGGCCGTGAGCGCCGGACGGAGCTGGCATCCGGGCTGCCGCAACATGGGCTCCGCACTGCCGGCGATTTTGACCTCGCCTTCTGCCGGCGGCGGTAGCTACTTCCCATGGCCGAGGATGACTAGGTGGACGGGCCAGAGGTAGGAGGTCACTCGAGGATTTTTGTTGGTAAGAGCATGTACAATGGTTGATAAGGTAGTCTTATCTTAAGTCTGCCATGCATGCAAGTGGTAGTAGTTTCTTGGCATTTTAGTGGTTTCTTGCATTATTAGAGCAAGTACAATAGAGCTGAGTTAGCGGGCTATAAGAAATAAACTACTACTACATGCTGGCTATAAGATGGGCTGTAGATGACACGGCACTGGCTTATAGCCAGCAGCTGGCTATACTATTAACCATGCTCTTAGGGGTTTGTTGTAAGGAACAATGTACGTACAACTAGCGACAAAAGGCGATTCTAGGTTGCGTTGTACTCCAACGAGTACTACTAGTGGTCGCGGGAGTGTATACCTCGTTTTGTGGGTTCGATCCCAGCCGAACGCATGGCGGCCTTTAAAAAAATAGTACTACTACACTTCGCTGCGAGCCAATATTTTAAACGGGTAGTTTGAGTTTTGAAGTCAAACGGACGTGCGGCCCCACAATCTGGGTGCACTGGACAGCCTAGCCACGCGAATGGGTTTTCCTTCCCATCATCCCGTGGCTCGCGTGCTCGCCCTAGCCGCACCTCGCTTGCAGCTTCCAGCTAGTAGCATATTTAAACTAGCACTTCCCAATTAAGCCTGAGGAGCCGAAAAAGCCTGCCGGGGCATTGGGAACTGTGCAATATGGCTCTGTACGTAAAGTGCTCTACTACTACTCTGTAGCTTGTGGCGTTGCATGCATGGACTTCACTCCACTATCGGCTCTACTATAAAAGAAATTCCTCTTGCCGTGTTTTTTTTTGAAACGAAGGCAAAAGCTTTGCTTCATCTCATTCATAAAGAAGGAACTACTAACAAAGTTCGACGAGATCCATTACACCACCATAAATGGAAGCGAAACGCCTAGTCTCGCTGTATCAAATAACACAAATGTTCTGCCCCCGCAGTAACCATCGCTGATAAACAGGATGCTTGTGTGTGCGTGAGAGGAGCGGCTGAGTAGGCCAGCTACGTGAGAGGAGCGGCTGAATAGAGCACCGAGAGTACCCACTAGGCCACTACGCAGGTGTACTTCCCCTGCATTGATAGTACATCGATGGTTCTAGAGAACAGTAGTACCCTCCACTTCCAACTGTGGCTCCTTGGCCCTGAGATTCAAGAGTTCAAAACTGGTGCACTATACTAGACTAGACTAGAAGTACAGTACATCCCACTACTAGTTGAGAAAAGTAGTACTAGTACTGCTACAGTACAAGTGAGTACTCCTCCGTCACATAATGTAAGACATTTTTTGACACTAGTTGACGTGTACAAAAAATGGCAAAAACATACCCAAAATTTCTTAATCCACGCCAAAAACTACTACCCAGTGCCAAAAATTTCTTACTAGTGCTATTATTTACAGTATAATGCAATCCCATAACGTTCCATAATCCTTTTCTTTCAAAAAAATCAATTCTGGAGAGAAGATTTCTATCTCCACGCGAGCTTCTCATAGGCCATCGCCACCGCATGTAGTCATGTGAGAGAGAGAGGGAGACATCCATGCAACATGCAGAGAGAGGAGAACGCGGGCGGACAGCCAATGGGCTCATGGGGCATTTATAGCTCCTAACTCCTCTCATCCATGCGCCAGGGGTGTTTCCGTCCAGAAAGCATGTAGCGAGCCCCTGCCTTGGTATCCGGGTCTGCTCTTATGCGCAGAGTAAAAAGAATCGGAGGGAGTACTAGTAAATAATAGCCTCACCCCTTCGCCGAGGAACGATCTACAGTTGGAATGGACGAGGCCCTGCGGTTACTACGCTCTTATCTCCTCCTCGCCAGTTCCCCTCCCTCGAAGAGAAGGCAGTTCGTCGCTGCTCCCATGGATTCACCAGGCGGTTCTCCTCCTCGTCGGGGCTGGGAGTCCTTGGACGACGATCCTGTGGGAGAAATCGCACGCCGCTCCGACATCCTCACCGCCGCAAGACTCGGTGCTTCCTGCACCAAATTTTTCAAGACGCTGATTAAACAGGCCATGCTTGTTGGTCTTCCATGCATCCTCGAGGAGAAGGTTCTTCTATGGGATAATCCTTCGAACAGTCCACCGCTCCCTGGCGATGGTTGCACGTTGACTCTGCTAGAGTTGCCGACGTTGAGAGGTAGTCGGATTTTGTCCGATGAGCAGGTCAGTAATGGAGTTTGATCATGTAGTACATAGTTATTCCATTTCCATCCCGTAATTTCTCCGCTGCCCACCGTCTTATATATAGGTCTGGGTCGGTGCCAACGAAGATTGGCTTGCATACGTCCGGCCGGATAACACCATCATTTTGCACAACATCCACAGTAGTGCGGCCATTCCGGTAGACCCCTTCTCAACCATTGGGATCGGCCTTCTGGACTGGCTGGGCAAGAATACGTATGATGATGCCTACATGAGATTGAAGAAGATAGCAATTGCAAACCCGCTGACAAAGCGAGGCGGCTACGGCGATTACTATCTCATCGCGGTGTTCGACATAAGGATTGCCATCAATGCAGGAGGCAGTAACGGCAGAGGTTGGCGCATATTGGCGGTGGCAGATTTGTACCCCTACACGTTCGAAGACGCTGTGCACCATCTAGGCCGCATCTTCGCGGTGACAAGCCAGGGGACTTGTTTCATCTGGTTGACATCCTACGGTACGGGAGATTACAAACGGAATGCACAAACCATCATTTGCATCCCTAACGACACTCCATTATTTTGTACGGACCAGTCATCCCCCGAGCAAAATAAGATCGCCGATCCTGGATGTGCATTTGCATCCGCGATTCGGTCTAACCTGACACCTTGTAGCTGACTTTGGCATATTGGGATCAACTATCTTAGCAGTCGTTACCCATGGTACCACCGATGTGCAACATGGTCACATAATCTACCATGATCGGACCGTCACCATCTATCCAGGTATTCCATTTTTTAACCCTCTCGCCTTCTCTTTCATTGTTGTACTAGTAGTATACTTTGTAGTACTAGTAGGAGTACTTTTTACCTTGGAGGACGCGTATCGTTAGCTAGGCCCTTGAAGACTTGAACCCACTAGCTGCCACCATTTTTGTTTTTCCATGTCTTACTATCTCATCCATGTAGCCAAGAGTGGCTATATATAATAAGCCTGTTATTTTACTGCACAGTATTACTGACCGCCACATTTGAGCACAACATTATTATGCATGGACCTTGACTATGTATGTCACCAAGTGTCCAGATCTGGGATGCCACGTGTACTAGATGAACGGCGCCGAGTTCGACCCCCGTGATGCTACGTGGGTGTCGAGGAACACTCTTGGAGAGTAGTCGCTTTTCATCGGGGACAGCTACCCCATTGTGAAGCGGATGCCACCTTCCGTGCACGACACGGAAGGCCTGCCGTTCATGAAGCATGGTTGTGTCTTCAGTGCGCACCGCCGGATGAACGACATGCTGGGACACGCTATCCCTGATTTATGCCGCTTCAGCTTGGATGAGTCTCCATCGTGTGGAACCGGACTAGAAAGCGGTGACAATGATTCCCGTTGCCCACCGCTATGGATCGTGCCATCCATGAAGAACACATGGGACTAGAACCTGGAGGAGGACATGTAGCCCATCTATAACGTGTATGTGGAGTACGGTAATTGTGAACGGTAGCGCTGTGAATATATCTAGACTAGTCGTGCACAAATTTATCACATGAGTTGGAGATGAACTTGTGTGGCATACTGGCATTTGTCCTTTAGAATTTATTACTAGTAAATGTGTTATGTGTACATGCAACTTGTGTGGTTGTTGCACGGGCTCCAACACGCTCTTTGAGAAAAAAAGGTGGCACAACTTTGGATATACGTGACGTGGCGACATCATACAGTAGCATCGTTCGCTATAGTTGTACTAGTACACTCCTACTAGGACGACAACTCCTATAAAACCTTGCGCTTGGCTCTTTGCCTCTTCGGGAGCTTCAACAGTTCGTACTCGTGTGAACCTTGCACTTGGCTCTTCGCCTCTTCGGAAGGTCCAACAATGATGATACTACAATACAATATGCTTCTGGCAATCTGACACCGATTGAACTGCTGCACGTCCGTCGCGAGGGCGAGGGAGAGGGAGAGGGAGAGGGAGAGGGAGAGGGCGCTGTAGTCAAAACCATCTCCTCGTCCTGCGAACCACCACGCGCGCGGGCGAGGGAGAGGCATAGTAAGCAAGCTTCTCCTCGTTCGGCGAGTTGACGTGACACATCAAAGCAGTATTAGTACTAGTAGTAGTCCATACTCCGTCCTTTCCGATTTATATGGCTTAATTTGAAACGAGAAAAATACACTGGCGGTCAACATATGTAACAGTACGCTCTTTACGGTCACTATATATAGTTTTGCGGCGATTATGCGATCACTAGCTCATCAAGCACCGTATTGCACCCTACTGACCGACCACATAGTAGACGTGGCACTTTGTTGACTGGTTAAATTGTCACCTGGTTTCTGGGTCCCACCTGTCAGTTTGTAGAGCAAGGAAATCAGTTAAACAAAACTTTACGCAGGCGCGACACGAGTCCAATCCTTGCGCGCGAACCGCCCTGGCTGTGTATGTGAGTTCATGCACGTGTCCTACCTCGGTCTTCCCACAAAGAGTGTACTACATGATGTACATCTACAATTCCAATGTGTTTAGCCTTCAATCTAAATCATTATTGATTGACTAATGCACCAACTTGTGTTGTAGGTATAGGCTACATGTCTATCCTAAATTACAGCATGCAACGGCCTTCAATTAATCTTCTTATCTCAATGGTCGCATGCACACATAAGTCTGCTACTATTGGGCATTAATTATGCCCTGGTCAATGTGTAAATCTCTAAATGTACAGTCTTTCACGGACGTAGGGAGTAGGTTGAGCACTTGAGCGTGAGCATGTGTGTTGCGTCAGGTGCTGTGTGCCGCATGGGTGCGTGAGTGTTGCGTGCGTCCATGTGTACGTGTGAGTGTTGCATGTTGCATGCATGCATGCATGGGGCTTACTCCCTCCCATTGACATGTCCATTTGGCAATATATTTCAACAAGTGACTAGGTATGGAGCAAAATGAGTGAAGGGAGCGTAGAGGAATAGGGATACTGTAGAAAGGAAGTCCTCGCGATCCATTTATTCCCTATCTCAGTTAGAGAGAACTATTCAACTAGTCTTCGCAGTGAAGTGACAATACACACTGCAGCCGATGGGACACATAATTAATAAGGTGAACCAGCGTGTTGGTGTCACTAAATCAGTCGGTTATGTTTGGTAGTCTCAAGTCATTGAAAGCATGCACAGCCCACATATCTTATTGGTTGATATGCCACAAAACAAAAATGAGAAGGGAGTTAATGTATGGTGCCTAAGTGTTTTGGGATTATTTGGTTTTCGTAAGGTGACTTACAGACCTAGACGGTGGGAGTAGTAGAATTGAGATTGAATGCACTTTCTTCCCCATCTTCCACTCTTCATCCTCCTCTGTTCTTCTTCCTCCTCTCTTCCCCATCGTCGGCCGCACACCATTTACCCCCGCTCACTGCTCGCCCGCCCGCGCCATCTTCCTTGGTAGCTCGCGCATACCATATCCCCCCGCTCACTGGTGGGCCACACGAGGAGAAGCTTCTTCGCTCGCCCGCCCATAATCCACTTCCCCGCTGGCTTGCAGGCACCGAAAACCCAAATGGCAGAACCGACTGACACGCAGAGCCGCGATTGGAATTCCCTCCCCGATGTTCTCTTGGAGCAGATCTGTAGTCGTATGGACCTACTCAGCACAGTCCGTCTGGCCGCATGCTTGGTGTCTTTGTACCGTCTACTCATCTGCAACCGGCCGGCTCTTTTCAAGACACCCTGCTTGCTGATGCCCGATCCTCGCAGGTGGCCCAGACACCGACTTGACGATCCTACGGAGGTTGCCGTGGTGCCCCTCGACATGCTACCACTACCCGTCCACCTGTCCTTCATGCGCGACCACTATTGGGTGAGCATGAAGGCCAACTGGATCGTCCTCATCCACCACACCGGTAGTCCGTGGCGTCCCGTGGATATCTACACCTAGCGAGAGATCACCCTTCCATCCATGGATAACGTCGCCATCGAGCCTCGCGGCCCACCGGACACTCCTGCCTACTACGCATGAGACGCGTCACGCTTTTTGCTCGACCTCTATTTGCAGAATGTTGTAATCTGCGAAGTGTCCACACCATCAGAAGACTACATGGATTACAAGCTCATTGCCTTGTTCAACAAGGGATTAGTCTATCCGGAATTCGGTCGCCATACATGGTTATGGCTCATCATCAATCCTGTTGAGGAAACATTTCTGTCTGATGCTATAGTGCATGATGGCATCGTTTACGTGGTCGACGCACAAATTGGCTACCTATATTGGTGGAATCTATCATTGTGTAATTGTTCTATCTCATCTCATCTTTACCTTATGAATACGACTGCCTGTTCATTTGTTACAAATTTAGAATGCATAGCATGTGTATAACCACATCATTGCTATATGTTCCTCTCATTTCCTAGATTTTTATGACCACACATGTTATTGTTAGAGTTGATATGAGGACAATTAGCATCTAATGATTGTTAGAATACATATTATGAGCATAACTTCATGATTGCTATATGTTACTCTCATTTACAAGATTTTTATAACAACGCATGTTATTGCTTAGAGTTGATATGAGAATAGTAGTAGTAAGTGCTATGGTAGAATATGAGTAGGTGCTGTCATAGCTGTTTTCCTCTCATTGTTACATGATGTTTGAACCATGACATATTGCTAGAATATGAAAGCCATTGGCTTAGTTTTTAACTTGGCGTATGATTATGACCACGGCCTTGCAATTCTCAGAAAGATCCCAGCTCCGTTGTGCCAGGCGTATTCAACTGGAGGCGGGTTTACAGCCTCGGCAACCACTCCTTGTTCCTCGGGCTCAATTATCCGATCATCCAACCAATCATCGATCATATCATTGGCGATGATTACTGTGCTATGCAACTTCCATTCGCGAGGGGGGGCTGTGTTTACACATCATACCATGGGTTTCATGAATCACCGTATCCAGAGATTCATCGACACAGCTTGTTGCCAGATAATCTTCAGTGTGTGAAAGGCATCAAGCTTCCATGCGATGGATGGCTTTTGCAAACCCGACATGCGGCGATGTGGTTCATGCCAACAGCAAATATGCACAACTTGATTCGTGTTGATATCTAGACTGAGCCATGTATTCTGTTACTGTAGCATGACCCCCTTTTGTTGGATATTATGTACTTTTGTTAGTTTGAAGCAGTCCTCTGGTTTGAAGGATAGATACCTTCCTGAGATCAAGTGCATCCTAACTCACCTGCGTAGGATGTAGTGATAATGATGATGGAGATGCTGTGCAGAAGCCATATATATATATATATATCAGTTAGGCTTCAAGTGCGTACTTGTTAGTTAAACCTATGTATAAATCGTGACACTAAATACGACTAGTAAGTAGTACAATAACAGTACTAGTATACGTTGGTCAAATTATTCATCATGTCCACACATTGAATTGACGTGACAACACGCTGCACGTGAGGTGACACAAAAATCCCGGCGGCGTGTTAGGGTATTCTGGACTTCAGATTTGGAGTACCACTTATGTGTCGAAATCTTTCATCATTCACTTAAAACAGTCGATTGATCATACATTGAGTACCATATAACTGGAGTTACTGATGCAAGTCAAAGAAGGATTGGCCCGTGCTGCTGGCTGGCGTCAAGTTGGATCCCACGGATCAGGGACTGATCGAGCACCTTGATGCCAAAGTGAGTGCTGACAGCGCGAGATTTCAGTCTCTCATCGATTTGTTCATACCAACCATCGACAACGAGCACGACATATGTTACACCCAACCTGAGAAACTTCCAGGTAAGACACCGATCGGCCATCTACTTGCACAAACATATTCCTTTGTTTATAGCTCTATTTTTCTTTTTAGATGCAGACCTGGTGAATCAATTACAATTTGACAGTTAATAAAAAGTGAAACAAGTGACTGCAACATGCCAAAGATGTTATGAAAATGCCAACTAGGTACACTAAAACCTGTATTCCACAATACTGCAGGTATCACACTGAGTGGCCTAAGGAAGCATTTCTTCCACCACAATTCTAGGGCGTTCAAAAGGGGCGTGTGGACGCGTCGCAAGATACAATCGGAGTCCGGCATGCACGCGATGTGGCACATGACCGGCAATACCTTGCCGGTGATGGTCAACGACCGGCACACGGTTAGCAAAAAGGTTCTGGTGCTGCACACCAACAAGAACTTCGACCAGCAGAGGACCAACTGGGTGATGCACCAGTACCACCTCGGGGACCTGGAGCAAGAGAAGGAGCGGGAGCTGGTCCTCTGCAAGATTTTCTACCAGACGAACACTAGGGCTAGGAGTAAAAAGATTATAAGTTAGTTTGGTATTGGTAGTTGTACTACCTTGTCGTCTGCAAGTTGGTATTGTTGTCAACGATCTTTTGGTATGAACTTGCATTTGCTTCCAATCATCACGCCGAGGGTCGACGTGGATATAAAGCTAAATCATTTGTTTCGAAACGAAATTTCAGGCACATGATTTTTATTTGATGGGTAGCATAAGCACCCGCCGTTCGAATTCCCAGTTCTCCGATTTTTTCGAAACAAGTGCATGCACTTATTATCATGATAAAAAAACAATATCCATGCTGCATCCCAGTTATCAGCCTGTACTTGCAGAATTCTCTCGTTTATTGAGCACGTATATTGTTTTTTCAGGTCGAGCAAGTTTCAACTGGGCTATAGATTACCCAGGGTTGTTTTCTTTTTAACAGGCCCAGCCCATGACGACAATGGGGCACAAAGATCCAGCAGGTATCTACTGGCCTCTTGCCCGCCAGCGTTAGTTATATTTTGTCTTACAACATCCGTAGGCAGTTTTTTTACTGAATCAAACACACATCCCAGTTCTATTTTCCTCTTGAAACACATGTCCTACATCCGTTTTCTAATCTCTATCTATAGTTTTACCTGGTCATATACACGTATCATTATATTGAAACACACATAAAATTCCCTTTTCATATTTACATCCTTATTTTTGTTGTTTTTTCCCACCCATCGCAGATTTTTTTACCACTGGTTTTCCCTTAAACCAACTAAATTGTCCCACGCCTTATTTGCTTACAGGAACAAAACTATTTTTTGGCAAATCAATAGTTCTTAAAAAATGTTTATCATTTCGGGATTACAACAGTTCGGACTCCACCGAAATATGCAAAATAAGGTTGGACTTTTTGACTGTGGTCCTGGGCAGAAAATGGGCTGTAATACATTATTTAAGAATTAGCAAATGGGCTGCAAATTAAAAATAATAGCAAATTGGCTTTATGTTGTCTACCACAGATTCGGAGGCTGACTTGTGGGCCTACTAAGTTCATGTATACACAAGGTTTCTCAAAAAAGAAACTTAGTCAACAATCGACACTACCAGCGTCAGACCGTTAGACGTCAATCTAACGGCAATCGTGCTTCTTCAGTCTCTAATCTTCCCGCCCTAGCCGCCCAAACCAGCGCCGCCGGAACCGCCTGCTCCCACATCCCGTGGTCGGCAGTCCTGCTGGGGAGGCCTCATGGCCCCATCATACTCGCATCCCTCGCCTGTCTATCGATCTAGTCACCCACACCTCCTGTTATTTTCCGGCGACGGCAGCCGACCCAGTCAACCCTCGTACTCTCCACCGCATGGGCAGCCACTGCCGTGTCTTCCCCGGCTCCGTGTCATTCCCTTCGTAATGCCTCGCCGTCATCCACCGCCCTGGTGCTCTCGGCGCGGCGTGGTCAACGATGTCCATCCAACGGCCGTAGTGCTCTCGCCTGCTTCGTGTTCGAGAAAGATCCCAGCTCCGTTGGGCCAGGCGTATTCAACTTGAGGCGGGTTTACAGCCTCGGCAACCATTCCTTGTTCCTCGGGCTCAATTATCCGATCATCCAACCAATCATCAATCATATCACTGGTGATGATTACTGTGCTATGCAACTTCCATTCGCGAGGGGGGCTGTGCTTACACATCATACCATGGGTTTCATGAATCACCGTATCCAGAGATTCGTCGAAACAGCTTGTTGCCAGATAATCTTCAGTGTGTGAAAGGCATCAAGCTTCCATGCGATGGATGGCTTTTGCAAACCCGACATGCGGCGATGTGGTTCATGCCAACAGCAAATATGCACAACTTGATTCGTGTTGATATCTAGACTGAGCCATGTATTCTGCTGCTGTAGCATGACCCTCTTTTGTTGGATATTATGTACTTTTGTTAGTTTGAAGCACTCCTCTGGTTTGAAGGATAGATACCTTCCTGGGATCAAGTGCATCCTAAACCACCTACGTAGGATGTACTGATAATGATGATGGAGATGCTATGCAGAAGCCATATATATATCAGTTAGGCTTCAAGTGCGTACTTGTTAGTTAAACCTATGTATAAATCGTGACACTAAATACGACTAGTAAGTAGTACAGTAGCAGTACTAGTATACGTCGGTCAAATTATTCATCATATCCACACATTGGATTGACGTGACAACACGCTGCGTGTGAGGTGACACAAGAATCCCGGCGGCGTGTTCGGGTATTCTGGACTTCAGATTTGGAGTACCACTTATCTATCGAAATCTTTCATCATTCACTTAAAACAGTCGATTGATCATACATTGAGTACCATATAACTGGAGTTACCGATGCATGTCAAAGAAGGATTGGCCCATGCTACCAGCTGGCGTCAAGTTCGATCCCATGGATCAGGAGCGGATCGAACACCTTGATGCCAAAGTGAGTGCTGACAGCGCGAGATTTCAGTGTCTCATCGATTTGTTCATACCAACCATCGACAGCGAGCACGGCATATGTTACACCCAACCTGAGAAACTTCCAGGTAAGACACTGATCGACCATCTACTTGCACAAACATATTCCTTTGTTTATAGCTCTATTTTTCTTTTTAGACGCAGACCTGGTGAAGCAATTACAATTTGACAGTTAATAAATAGTGAAACAAGTGACTGCAACATGCCAAAGATATTATGAAAATGCCAACTAGCTACACTAAAACCTGTATTCCACAATACTGCAGGTATCACACTGAGTAGCCTAAGGAAGCATTTCTTCCAGCGCAATTCTAGGGCATTCAAAAGGGGCGCGTGGACGCGTCGCAAGATACAGTCGAAGTGCAGCATGCACGCGATGTGGCACAAGACCGGCAATACCTTGCCGGTGATGGTCAACGGCCGGCAGACGAGCAGCAAAAAGGTTCTGGTGCTGCACACCAACAAGGACTTCGACCAGCAGAGGACCAACTGGGTGATGCACCAGTACCACGTCGGGGACCTGGAGCAAGAGAAGGAGCGGGAGCTGGTCCTCTGCAAGATTTTCTACCAGACGAACACTAGGGCCAGGAGTAAAAAGATTATAAGTTAGTTTGGTATAGGTAGTTGTACTACCTTGTCGTCAGCAAGTTGGTATTGTTGTTAACGATCTTTTGGTATGAACTTTCATTTGCTTCCAACCATCACGCCGAGGGTCGACATGGATATAAAGCTAAATCATTTGTTTCGAAACGAAATTTCAGGCACATGATTTTTATTTGATGGGTAGCATAAGCACCCGCCGTTTGAATTCCCAATTCTCCGATTTTTTCGAAACAAGTGCATGCACTTATTATCACGATAAAAAAACAATATCCGTGCTGCATCCCAGTTATTAGTCTGTACTTGCAGAATTCTCTCGTTTATTGAGCACGTATATTGTTTTTTCAGGTCGAGCAAGTTTCAACTGGGCTGTAGATTGCCCAGGGTTGTTTTCTTTTTAACAGGCCCAGCCCATGACGACAACGGGGCACAAAGATCCAGCAGGTATCTACTGGCCTCTGGCCCGCCAGCGTTAGTTATATTTTGTCTTACAACATCCGCAGGCTGTTTTTTTACTGAATCAAACACACAACCCAGTTCTATTTTCCTCTTGAAACGCATGCCCTACATCCGTTTTCTAATCTCTATCTATAGTATTACTAGTTCATATACACGTATCATTATATTGAAACACATATAAAATTCCCTTTTCATATTTAAATCCTTATTTTTGTTGTTTTTTCCCACCCATCGCTGATTTTTTTACAACTAGTTTTCTCCTAAACCAACTAAATTGTCCCACGTCTTATTTGCTTACAAAAACAAAACGATTTTTTTTGTAAAATCAATAAGTTCTTAATTTTTTTATCATTTCGGGATTACACCAGTTCGGACTCCACCGAAATATGCAAAATAAGGTTGGACTTTTTGACCGTGGCCCTGGGCAGAAAATGGGCTGTAATAAATTACTTAAGAATTAGCAAATGGGCTGCAAATTATAAAAAATAGCAAATGGGCTTTATGTTGTATACCACAAATTTGGAGGCTGACTTGTGGGCCTACTAAGTTCATGCGTACACAAGGTTTCTCAAAAAAGAAACTTAGTCAACAATCGACTCTACCAGCGTCAGACCGATAGATGTCAATCTAACGGCAATCGACTCTCCCAGGGCCGTTGGAACCGCCTGCTCCCGCCTCCCGTGGCCGGCAGTGCTGCCGGGAAGGCCTCACGGCCACATCATACTCGCATCCCTAGCCTGTCTATCCCTCTATTCACCCACACCTCCTGTTATTTTCCAGCGATGGTACCCGAACCAGTCAACCCTCGTACTCTCCACCGCGTGGGCAGCCACTACCGTGTCTTGCCCGGCTCCGTGTCGTTCCCTTCGTAGGCCTCGCCGTTGTCCACCGCCCTGGTGCTCACGGCGCGGCATGGTCAACGATGTCCATCCAACGACCATAGTGCTCTCGCCTGCTTCGTGTTCGAGAAAGATCCCAGCTCCGTTGGGCCAGGTGTATTCAACTGGAGGCGGGTTTACAGCCTCGGCAACCATTCCTTGTTCCTCGGGCTCAATTATCCGATCATCCAACCACTACTAGGAAAAGGCCTACTAATGGCGCATTAGTTTTGCCTACTAATGGCGCATCACTGGTGCACTGTTAGTATCATGCCACTTTAGTATTTGGTATACTAATGGCGCACCACCCAGTGCACCATTAGTATATAACACCATGCGCCATTAGTATGCCTCCCAGGGCCATATTTAACCATGTGCTTTGGCAAACTAATGGCGCACTGCGGATGGATGCGCCATTAGTATACTTGGCATACTAATGGCGCACTCTGTAGTGATGCACCATTAGTATGAATATTAGGTTTTTTTTACTTTTCTGAATTTTGCACAGGTTACAAAATATATTATTTGACAGAATATAGACAGTAGCACACAGCAATAGCAGATTCATCGAATACAATAGAAGATTAGTCTCTGAATACAATTCATCATATTAGTCTCCGAATTCAAAAGACCGAACAAAGATAAAACATTACAAGTCTCGAGACCACGAGTATCAAGTTTGTCGGAAGTAATACTAATCCTAACATGTCCTACTAATCATCATCATACAACTTCTAATCGTTATTCATAACAATTCATACGATCATCATATTGATAGTCATGGAACCAACCCTACTTAATTGTTCTTAGCACATGATCATCAGTATTAGGCAGGACCTAAATACCCCATTTAAGCTAAAATAGCATAAAACAATATAGACCCTGACTCTCCATTATGGAGAATGGAGAACATCCTATCTCCAATTCTTGCACTTCACTTCCTTTTGCTTCCAAGAAGCTCCTTACGACTGTCCATACATTTTTTCCATCCTTTGATTTTCATGTCTCCACTTCTTTTAGAAATCTCGTATGGACAGTTGAGATTCGTAGGACGACCTGGTTGTATGTTCAAAACATTAAGACTACCTTTCTGATACATCATATGAGGCACACAATTCTCTGGGATTATCTATTGAAAAACATAGTAATAACTTCATAGTTAGCAATTATGTACTAGTTTTAGAAGTATGCAAAAGATGCATGGATGTCGTAATAGTAAAAATCTTACCAGGGTATCTCCATGGTAGTTACCGTAGTTGAACACATGCACTAGTGGCACGTATTTACCATAATGTTGAGGAGTTTGATTGTGGATAATGTAATTCTCAATGTCAGTACAAAATCCGACCAGATGATTTTTCTCCTTGTAAGTTATTAATTCGGAGCCATCAGTGTAGTGGGTTTTGTCTACCATCTCCCGCCATTCTTTGAACAATAAAAATAAGTTGTCAATGGAAATAAGCTATCAACTATTTTGAAATAAACAATATAAATTAGCTAATAACTATGTTTGAGAAACTCACATAGCGGTAGAACTGGAGGCATATCAACAAGGACCCACATGTCCATATTGTCTTGGTTGATGTCAGGATTACCAAGATCCATGGTGATAAGCATACCCTCATCAAAACCATACATCTTGCAAAATGCTTACCAATTTTTGCAACCAAATTGGGTTACGCTCTCAGAATTATATAGATTTACTTCAAAGTCCACATCGTGATGAGTCCTTAGGTGAATTTTCTTTGTTTCAGAAATTTCATGGTCTACAAAATCCATCCTCTCCAAGACATAGCGTCTTGCATGGCATGGGATAAGCTATACTCGAATTGTAAAAGATGAAAATTACACGTTGAAATAGTTGAAGTCATGCTTAATTATGAAAATAACACTTGTCATCGTTGTGTACCATTTCAGCTTCGAAGGTCTCCTCGAGCTTAATGCTGAAGCGCCGATCATCGTCCAGGTGAGGCATGTCTCACAGACCTCGATCGTCGTGGCACCAGTCGCACTCCGCCGGGAGACTTTCGTCATCCGATGATGATGACAACATATCCTACGTTCATAATTCAAAACTACATCATTTAGGGTTTGTCGACACCGAGGCATCCTAAAAGCTAAGCTTTTATCATTTAGGGTTTGTCGACGCTGAGGCACCCTAAAAGCCTAAGCTTTCATCATTTAGGTTCTTATCGACACTGAGGCACCCTAAAAGCCAAGGTCTTATCATTTAGGGTTTGTCGACGTCGAGGCACCCTAAAAGCCTAAGCTTTCATCATTTAGGTTTTGTCGACGCCGAGGCACCCTAAAAGCCTAAGCGTACATCATTTAGGTTCTCATCGACACCGAGGCACCCTATAGAAGCCAAGTTAAGTTTTCATCATTTAGGGTTTATCGATGCCGAGGCACCCTAGGTTGGGCCTAATCACTTGGCACTAATCACTTGGCTCTATTGCCACCTATGTTGGGTTTATCATCTAGGGTTTATCGATGCTAAGGAGAATTCTAAGTTGGGCCTAATCACTTGGCTCTATTGCCACCTATGGTTTAATGCAGCAAGAATGGCGGGGCAGTTGATCCTACTTAACTAAGTACTACGATACCCCGGCCCATGCATTAGTCGCAAGTACCCCATATGTCCTATTTTTAGCAAAGTCATGCTAAAATTCACGGAAAATTTCAGCATGACCTTTGCTGAAAATAGGACATATGGAGTACCCGAATTTGCCGGAACGGAAGTTAATCGACATTCCGGCAGACTCAAGGGCCTCTCGGGGTACCTGCAAATTCATCACGACACAATGGTCGGAGACAAAACCCAGCCACAGACCATATGGTCCTCTGCTTTCATATGGAAAAAAATCAGCTCAACTTATGTGAGCTTCCATTCCCGATATAATAGGTCACCAAACAAAAAATCATCCAGATATAATGATACAGCAAAGAAACAACTAAATCCATGCCTCAGCTTATGAACAGTCATTACTTCAAATACAGAAGAAGGAACAATTTGTTTGTGACATAGTTAAAAAGGATGACAGAATTTCTGTGGTTGGGGTTTTGGTTTTTTTTTTGAAAGGGGGAGTGTTTGGGGGTTTTGGGGGGTTAATTTAGGTGTTTCATATATTGTGTTATCTAGCTATAATTAATAGAGAGGACTAGACACGCAAGCTAGCTAGTAAGCAAACGAAGGAAACAGAAGATCGTCATGAACATATATGCATACAGAGAGAAGTGATATCGACCACCTCTCCTTCTCCGAGAGATTGGTCGAACAACAAGTTCTCGTATATCTATCCGACACTACCAGCTACATATATACAATAATTATCTCTTACAAATATAATCATACGGACTCAGGGTCCACATAGAATTCTCCGTCTTCAGGGATCACGTGGTCAAGAAAGAATGCCGCCAATTCCTCTTGAATTGCTCGCATACGAGCTGGTGCTAGGAGTTCATCCCGCTTCCGAAACATCTAATTTAAAGAAGGGGGTCAATACATATATATATGAATGAATGAAACTCAACACAAATGATGGTAATAAAATAAAATTGTGAATGTTGTTATTTACGTACTTCATATTGTTCGTCAGTGTAGCCCCGCTCACAGGTCGTGTGGCGGATGGACTCACAAACGTAGTATCCACAGAAATCATTCCCTTGTTCCTGCCACAACCACTTTACAAGAAACAGAGGTCAATCAAACTGATAAGCAAGAATGCCAAATGGTATTGATGAAACTAGCGCTTGAATGATTAGTAGATGTGCGGAACATGCTACTATAGTACTTACTTTCGGGTGTCTAAATTGCAGTCCTTTGGCAGTCCCGGAGCTTTTCTGGTGAATTTTCTCCAAACCCTTCCGGACAAAGAAAACAATTACTTGATATATCAGGGAATGAACAAAGTTGCTGATATGGTGGATAATGATCGATTTAACTTAATTCTCGAGTATTTGAGTCATGTCTGCATAGTCCTGGGGATCTTTTCGTCTTGAGTCTAAGACGGTTACTAGTCCCTGCTCAAGCTTAATCTCTAGGAGAATATAGTGGAAACTGCACACGCATGCATAACTCATCAATTACATTACTATAACCTTGACTAATATATAAGGGAAACCGAATACGCACAGGACAGTAACACTCACTTGAAGTTGTAAGGAAAGAGTATTATATCTTTATTTTCATTTATTACGAACGATCGTAGCAAGTTGGCCTCGGTAGCTGCGGCATGAAATTTAACCTGAGTTGCATCTGTGAGACCGACTTATCTTTTCATCAATTCGGCGATCTTCAATCTGTATAATATAGTGAGGATGATTATAAATACATGCAATGAAAGAGCTGAGCTATATAGAGAGACTTAATGACAGAAGTAGTACTACTTACAGACAGTAGCAGGCGACCGTTGTTTTATCGAGGGCCAATTGATTGAAAAACTGATAGAACTCCTCAAATGGAACATGCAACAGTTCAGTTCCAACGAGGTCATGCTCCTTTTTAACTTTCACATACAAAGTACTCCTCCCCCCAGAGTCTCTGCAGATTTTCAATTACCAATCATGCAATCTTCTCATCATCGTTGATAGAGATCTTTCATCTTTGACGAGAGGCTTCCCGTACTCATATCTTTGTATCTGCACGTCCATGGGTTCATAATGTACATAGTCGGGCAGGTAATCTGCAAGATTGCTATAACCGGGCACCATCCTAGGATCATTAGCGACGTTGTGGCTAGGCACCTTGAGCGGGGGGCACGATTTCTTCGCTTGTTCGCCGAGCTGGGCAATTTGTTTCCCAGCTCGTCGTTCTTTCAGCCTTTGATCACTGACAGTACTTCCCGACCGCTCTACTTCGGCAAATTCCTTTCCAATAATGCGCTCATAGTTTCCTTTCGGCGGAGACTTTGGTGGTTTTGTCAGGGCAGCCAGAGTGCGCTTCGCTTTCACCGGATCTACCTTCTCCTCCGGAAGTGGATGTCTCTTTGCTTTCAACCCTTGAAACCAGTCATCCACTTCGGTTCGTGCGATCTCGGCGTTCTCCTCCGGGGTCCTCTCGTATGGTAACTTCTCTGGAGTCTTCAGAGAAGGACCGAATCTGTATGTCCTCCCGCCTCTGGCTGTACTGCTAGACGCCGGCCGAGCAGACGGAGCGGTTGTCTTCTTTACTTGCTTACGAGGCGGAGGAGAAGGACTACGACGTGCCGGAGCAACCAGAGTGGCGAAAGGTCTCTTCTGCCCTTGCTAACGAGGCGGAGAAGGAGGAGGCTGGCTGGTCGGGCGCGCCGGCGCAGGTGGAGAAGGAGGCGGAGTGCCGCCACGCGCTGGAGAAGGAGCTGGTCGAGTGCCCTGATCGTCACTCGCCAGAGGAGGAGGCGGTGGAGGAGGCGGAGTGCCCTGACTCACCGGAGGAGGAGGAGGAGGAGGAGGCGGAGGCGTCCAGTTCGGAAGGTTGACGAGCTCCTTCCGCCATAGGCATGGAGTCTTCAGAGAGCAGACCCCAGCCGAGTCTCCCCTTCATCGGTAGGGTGGTCAAGCTGGAGGTCCTCAAATCCCTCCATTATTTCATCCACCATCACCCTAGCATAACCTTCTGGAATCGGCCGACAGTGAAAAGTTGCGCCGGGTTCAGTAGGATAAACAGAGCCAACAGCCGCCTTGACCTTCAAATTCATCCATTGCGTCATAAGGTGGCAATTTTGAGACTCCGTGATAGCATCCACGGGATAGCTGGCAGGAGCCGTCAAGGCATGCTCCGGCTGAAGCAGCTCATGGTCTCCTTCATGTTCTTCTTCTTGCACCGGCATTGAGTCACCGGAGCCGTCCTCATGTTCTTCTTCTTGCACCGGCATTAGGTCACCATAGCCAGCTTCTTCACCCTCTCCTTCCAGAACAACGGTGTCGTTGAGAAACAACGAGACGGCATCACTTCCTTCTGCGATTATGTCCCTCAACAACGGTTCTTTTGCTTCGTCTCGGGCGGTGTCCATAGTTTCTACAAATATTTACAACATGGCAATTATTATTCAAACATGACAGATGAATATATTAGTGGCAAACATAGAACTAGCTACCTAATCATAGTAAGGAATCATATATATTAATTAGTGGCCTCGACGCTGCTTCTCTAGGGTTTGGGGTGGCCTCGACAACGCTCCAAGGGTTTGGGGTGGCCTCGAGAACGCTTCGAGGAGGGGGTAATATCGACCCCCCCACGTGTTGAAGCTATCGGGAGGGGGTATATATCGACAACGATGACACTACATCTATGTCCCTCGACGAACCTCGTTCCCGATAAAAAAAGAGTTAGAAGAAGAAAAAAAGAGGAGAAGAAAGAATAGAGGAGAAGAACTCCTCTATTCTTTCTTCTCCTCTTTTTTTTCTTCTTCCTCTTCTTTTTTTATCCTCTTCTTCCTCTCATGTTCGAGAGGATCGCCGAGGGGTCGGGAGGTTGCCTAGTGTCAAAGGTTTCAACAAAACCATGTCTTCATCATTAGGTTCAAGTAACAGGTGCATGATGGTACGAAGCTCTCCAAAGTTATTTTGGAACGGAGTCCTAGATAGGATAATTCGCTTTTTGGTACAAAGTTCAGCAAGAACCGTCCCAATATCGTTATTTGGAAGGCCTTTGCTGAAATTCATAAAAAGGCAAATTATCCTATCCGGGACACCATTCCAAAATAACTTTGGAGGACTTCGTCATGCCCTGGTTACTTCCGGCTAATGATGAAGCCATGGATTTCTTCAATACTTTGACACTAGGAAACCTCTCTCGACCCCTCGGCGATCCTCGAACCCTCGAACCCTCGACTACCTTGGAACCCTCGACCCCTAGACGACCCTGGAACCCTCGACCCTCGATCCCTCGACCCTATAGAACCCTCGAACCCTCGACCCTAAAACCCTTGACCCTTGACCCCTTAACGACCCTCGACCCTCTACCCTAGTTCCCGACCCTCGACCCCTCGGCGATCCTCGACACCCTCGTTCCCGATAAAAATTAAGAAGAAGAAGAAGAAGAAGAAGAAGAAAGAGGAGAAGAAGAAAGGAATAGCTAGAGGAGAAGATCGAAGAAAAAAAAGAAGTAAAAAAAGAGGAGAAGAAGATAGGAATAGTGGAGAAGAAGAAAAAATAGAATATATTCTATTTTCTCTTCTTCTCCACTATTCCTTTCTTCTTCTCCTCTTCTTTTTCTTCTTTTTTCTTCATCTTATTTATTTCTCCTCTTCTTCCTCTCCTCTTCTTCTTTCTAAGTCCTGCTTATATACACCGAGTATTGGTCCTGGTTCGTACCCCTCTCGACCCCTCGTCCCTCTCTCGACCCCTCGACGACCCTCGTCCCTGATAACATTTTTTTCTCCCCTCGACCCCTCTCGACCTCTCGTCCCCCTCTCGACCCCTCATCATCATCTATCACCCCCTCGTTTTCTTTAGCATATATCCATGAACAAAATAATAATTCATATATAGAAAAAATGCTATATGAACATAAATACATATGAGCATATACAGAGAGCATATACATAGCCAAATCCATATACAGAGAGCATATACATACATACATACATACATACATATATACATATGAGAATATACATACATACATAGCCAAATCCAAATACATTTGAGCATATACATATACACATATGAAATTTTTTATCACACACAGAGAGCAGCGACGGCGGCGATGGTCAGAGTGACAGGGATCGATGGGAAGGGGGGAGCTCACTGGGGGCGCGACGGGGAGGAGGCTGGGGACGGGGAAGGAGGCCGGTGACGCGGTGCGGAGCGATGGGGAGGGGGCCGGAGATGGCGCACGCAGCGACGAGGAGGAGGCCGCCGACGGCGCACGTAGCGACGGGGAGAAGGCCTGCGGCGGCGCGGGGCGACGGCGACGGGGAGCGGGCGACGACGGGCTCGGGGCGGCGACGACGACGACGAACGGCCTCGCGGCGTCGGGGGGGAATGGGAGCGGTTGGCGAAATTTTCAAAAGTGCTACCGTATATACCCACAGCAATGGTCCCGGTTCGTGGCATGAACCGGGACGAATGCCTACCTATGGTCCCGGTTGGTGCCGCCAACGGGGACCAAAGGTCTCTTTTCAACAGCCAAAAGGGCGGGAAGCAGAGGCCTTTGGTCCCGGTTGGTGGCTCGAACCGGGACCATAGGGGGGCAATCGTCCCGATTGGTGCCACGAACCGGTACCAATGCCCCCGGCCCCTATGGTCCCGGTTGGTGCCTCCAACCGGTACCAATGGCCTTGTGCTGGCGCTGGCGCGGCCGAAAGTTTAGTCCCACCTCGCTAGCTGAAGGGCGCCGGCACTTGTTTATAAGCGCTGGTGTGCCTCCCCATTCGAGCTCCTCTCTTATGCAGGCTTTCGGGCCTAAACTTGCTACTGCCTGTGGGCCTATTGGGCCTTATGCGGGCCTGAATCCTGGCCCATGTAGGGTTTCTAGTCGTATTCATGCCGTGGAGGCCCAGTAGGTGGCATTTTTTTTGGTTTTTTCTTTTTTATTTCTACATTTTTTTTTTGGTTTTTTATTTTTTATATTTCTACTTAAAACTAAATACTTACAGTTTTTTAGTGATTTCTTTTTGCTTTTAGGTCACAAAAATTATAAACTTTCTGTTAGTGCCATTAGTTTTAAATTTTGAATAGTTTAAATTTGAATTTTTAAAAATTTGTGTGAATCACTAGTTTATGAATAACTTTACTATAAAAATAGAATTTTTTTATATTTTTTTTATTTATACTTACAACTAAATACTTATAGTATTTTAGTGATTTCTTTTTGATTTTAGGTCACAAAAATTATAAACTTTCTGTTAGTGGCATTAGTTTTAAAATTTTGAATAGTTTAAATTTTTATTTTTTAAAATTTGTGTGAATCACTAGTTTATGAATAACTTTACTATAAAATAGAATTTTTTTATTTTTGGCTATTTATTTTTTATTTATACTTACAATTAAATACTTATAGTTTGATTTTAGGTCACAAAAATTATATTCCTTTTGCTATTGAAGAATATTATAGTTTTATTTTAGTTGATAATAACATAATATTTTAATTGATTGTTTTTATTTTCTTAAAAGTTTTGTAGTTCATTCTGTTTGCTATTAATTCATTCTTTGAGCTAAATGACCCTGAAATTGGAAAGCATTTAAAATGAACTCTGAAAAGGTTGAAACTTGGCATGGTATCGTCATTTCACCCACATAGCATGTTCCAAAAAGTAGAGAGGGTTATGACAAAAACTTGATGCACTTCGTGTACAAAATGGACAATCACTTTCGAAGTATCAAAGTTTCGGACAGTAACCGCGCCACAT
Source organism: Triticum urartu (assembly GCF_003073215.2). Classification (NCBI taxonomy): domain Eukaryota; kingdom Viridiplantae; phylum Streptophyta; class Magnoliopsida; order Poales; family Poaceae; genus Triticum; species Triticum urartu. Next base: position 64,916 of record NW_024112424.1, on the reverse strand, counting down.
CATTGGCTAGGACGAATGGTTCGTCTGTGTACCCAAGATTGTTTAGATCCACTGTTGTCATACCGTACTGTGGGTCTACCTGTACCCCGCCTCCTGACATATTGATCCATTTGCCTCAACACATAAAACCTTGAACCATAAGACATGAAAGCATTTCAAATGAACTCTGAAAAAGTTGAAAGTTGGGATGGTATCATAATTTCACCCACATAGCATGTGCATGTACAAAACGGACAATGGTAGCATGTTCGTGTGTTACAAAGTTGGCATGGTATCATCATAATAGTTGCGGGAGAAAGTCTTCACTTTTTCTTCGCTTGTGCCATTTGCTTATTGCGCCGTAACCATGGATAATCTTCATTGTTTATCAGGATGCTTGGGTCAGCCTTGACATTGAAGGGAGGAATTTCATGAAACTTTTCATAATCTTCAGACATGTCTGTCTTGCCGTCCACTCCCAGGATGTCCCTTTTTCCTGAAAGAACTATGTGGCGCTTTGGCTCTTCGTATGATGTATTCGCTTCCTTATCTTTTCTTTTTCTCGGTTTGGTAGACATGTCCTTCACATAGATAACCTGTGCCACATCATTGGCTAGGACGAACGGTTCGTCAGTGTACCCAAGATTTTTCAGATCCACTGTTGTCATTCCGTACTGTGGGTCCACCTGTACCCCGCCGCCTAACAGATTGACCCATTTGCACTTCAACAAAGGGACCTTAAAATCAGGTCCGTAGTCAAGTTCCCATATGTCCACTATGTAACCATAATATGTGTCCTTTTCGCTCTCGGTTGCTGCATCAAAGCGGACACCGCTGTTTTGGTTGGTGCTCTTTTGATCTTGGGCGATCATGTAAAACGTATTCCCATTTATCTCGTATCCTTTGTAAGTCAATACAGCCAAAGATGGTCCCTTGGACAACAAGTACAACTCATCACAAACAGTGTTGTCACCTCCGAGACGTGTTTCCAACCAACTGCTGAAAGTCGTGATGTGTTCACATGTAATCCAGTCGTCGCACTGCTCTGGGTGTTTGGACCGCAGACTGTTCTTGTGTTCATCGACATACGGGGTCACCAAGGTAGACTTCTGTAGAACTGTGTAGTGTGCTTGAGACCAAGAATATCCGTCCATGCATATTATTGAGTCTCTTCCAAGAGTGCCTTTTCCAGTCAGTCTCCCCTCATACCGCGATTTAGGGAGACCTATCTTCTTAAGGCCAGGAATGAAGTCAACACAAAACCCAATAACATCCTCTGTTTGATGGCCCAAGGAGATGCTTCCTTCTGGCCTAGCGCGGTTACGGACATATTTCTTTAGGACTCCCATGAACCTCTCAAAGGGGAACTTATTGTGTAGAAATACGGGCCCTAGGATGACAATCTCGTCGGCTAGATGAACTAGGACGTGCGTCATGATATTGAAGAAGGATGGTGGGAACACCAGCTCGAAGCTGACAAGACATTGCGCCACATCACTCCTTAGCCTTGGTACGATTTCTGGATCGATCACCTTCTGAGAGATTGCATTGAGGAATGCACATAGATTCACAATGGCTAATCGGACGTTTTCCGGTAGAAGCCCCCTCAATGCAACCGGAAGCAGTTGCGTCATAATCACGTGGCAGTCATGAGACTTTAGGTTCTGAAACTTTTTCTCTGGCATATTTATTATTCCCTTTATATTCAACGAGAATCCAGTCGTGACCTTCAGACTAAGCAGGCATTCAAAGAAGATTTCTTTCTCTTCTTTCGTAAGAGCGTAGCTGGCAGGACCTTTATACTGCTTCGGAGGCATGCCATCTTTTTCATGCAAATGATGCAGGTCCTCCCGTGCCTCAGGTGTATCTTTTGTCTTCCCATACACGCCCAAGAAGCCTAGCAGGTTCACGCAAAGGTTCTTCGTCACGTGCATCACGTCGATTGAGCAGCGGACCTCTAGGTCTTTCCAGTAGGGTAGGTCCCAAAATATAGATTTCTTCTTCCACATGGGTGCGTGTCCCTCAGCGTCATTTGGAACAGCTAGTCCACCGGGACCCTTTCCCAAGATTACGTAGTGTAAATCATTGACCATAGCAAGCACGTGATCACCAGTGCACATGGCGGGCTTCTTCCGGTGATCTGCCTCGCCTTTGAAATGCTTGCCTTTCTTTCGACATTGATGGTTGGTCGGAAAAAATCGACGATGGCCCAGGTACACATTCTTCCTGCATTTGTCCAGGTATATACTTTCAGTGTCATCTAAATAGTGCGTGCATGCGTGGTATCCTTTGTTTGTCTGTCCTGAAAGGATACTGAGAGTGGGCCAATCGTTGATGGTCACGAACAGCAACGCCTTAAGGTTAAATTCCTCCTGTCTGTGCTCATCCCACGTACGTACACCGTTTCCATTCCACAGCTGTAAAAGTTCTTCAACTAATGGCCTTAGGTACACATCAATTTCATTGCCGGGTTGCTTAGGGGCTTGGATGAGAACTGGCATCATAATGAACTTCCGCTTCATGCACATCCAAGGAGGAAGGTTATACATACATAGAGTCACGGGCCAGGTGCTGTGATTGCTGCTCTACTCCCCGAAAGGATTAATGCCATCTGCGCTTAAAGCAAACCATACATTCCTTGGGTCCTTTGCAAACTCATCCCAGTACTTTCTCTCGATTTTTCTCCACTGCGACCCGTCAGTGGGTGCTCTCAACTTCCCATCTTTCTTTCGGTTCTCACTGTGCCATCGCATCAACTTGGCATGCTCTTCATTTCTGAACAGACGTTTCAACCATGGTATTATAGGAGCATACCACATCACCTTCGCAGGAACCCTCTTCCTGGGGGGCTCACCGTCAACATCACCAGGGTCATCTCGTCTGATCTTATACCGCAATGCACCGCATACCGGGCATGCGTTCAGATCCTTGTATGCACCGCGGTAGAGGATGCAGTCATTAGGGCATGCATGTATCTTCTACACCTCCAATCGTAGAGGGCATACGACCTTCTTTGCTGCGTATGTACTGTCGGGCAATTCGTTATCCTTTGGAATCTTCTTCTTCAATATTTTCGGTAGCTTCTCAAATACTTTGTCAGCCACAGCATTCTCTGCCTTCCACTGCAGCAATTCCAGTATGGTACCGAGCTTTGTGTTGCCATCTTCGAAATTGGGGTATAACCCTTTTTTGTGATCCTCTAACATGCGATCGAACTTCAGCTTCTCCTTTTGACTTTCGCATTGCGTCCTTGCATCGACAATGACCCGGCGGAGATCATCATCATCGGGCACATCGTCTGGTTCCTATTGATCTTCAGCAGCTTCACCCATTGCAGCATCATTGGGCACATCGTTTGGTTCCTCTTGATCTTCACCAGCTCCCCCCGTTGCAGCATCACCGTATTCAGGGGGCACATACTTTTCATCGTACTCTTCTTCTTCGCCGTCTTCCATCATAACCCCTATTTCTCCGTACCTCGTCCAAACATTATAGTGTGGCATGAAACCCTTGTAAAGCAGGTGGGAGTGAAGGATTTTTCGGTTAGAGTAAGACCTCGTATTCCCACATTCAGTGCATGAACAACACATAAAACCATTCTGCTTGTTTGCCTCAGCCGCATCGAGAAACTCATGCACGACCTTAATGTACTCGCGGGTGTGTCTGTCACCGTACATCCATTGCCGGTTCATCTGCGTGCATTATATATAATTAAGTGTCCAAATTAATAGAAGTTCATCATCACATTAAAACCAAAGTGCATACATAGTTCTCATCTAACAACATATAGCTCTCCAGAGCATCTAATTAATTAAACCATACATTGAAACTATGTAAAACATTTCAATGCGAAAACAAATGCGATCATAATCGCAACCAAGGTAACAATTGATCCAACGGCATAATGATACCAAGCCTCGGTATGAATGGCATATTTTCTAATCTTTCTAATCTTCAAGCGCATTGCATCCATCTTGATCTTGTGATCATCGACGACATCCGCAACATGCAACTCCAATACCATCTTCTCCTCCTCAATTTTTTTTATTTTTTCCTTCAACAAATTGTTTTCTTCTTCAACTAAATTTAACCTCTCGACAATAGGGTCGGTTCGCATTTCCGATTCACATACATCCTACATAAATAAAATCTATGTCACGTTGGTCGGCATAATTTTCATAAACAATAAATGAACCAATAGTTATAAAGATAATATATATACCACATCTGAATCATAGACAGGACGAGGGCCGACGGGGGCGGATACCAAAACCATCGCACTATAGAAGATGCAATAATAAAAGTAAGAAAATAATACAAGTATCTATGTAAACATACAAGTAAGAATATTTTTCCTTCCAGAAAGAAGATAAGAACAAGAGGCTCACCACGGTGGTGCCGTCGATGAGCTCGGCGCGGGTGATTGACGGCGGTGAAGACGGGGACGGGGCGTGACGGACCGCTAAACATAGACAAATATTATGGAAAATGGAGCTTGGAGGTCGAGCTTGGAGAGGAGAAAGCTTAAGTAGTGTGGCTCAGGCATTCCATCGAACACCTTGTGTGCATAGGAGGTGAGCTAGAGCACCACCAAGCCCTCTCCCCCTCGGCCAGAGAAAAACAGAGCACTGGGGTGCTCTGCTCGCGAGCGAGGGGTATATATAGGCACCTCATTGCTCCCGGTTTGTGGCATGAGCCGGGACTAAAGGGGAGCGTTTGGTCCTGGTTCAAGCCACCAACCGAGACCAATGGTGGTGGGCGAGGAGCGAGGCCCATTGGTCCCGGTTCATCCCACCAACCGGGACCAAAAGGTCCAAATGAACCGGGACCAATGGCCCACGTGGCCCGGCCGGCCCCCTGGGCTCATGAACCGGGACCAATGCCCACATAGGTCCCGGTTCTGGACTGAACCGGGACTAATGGGCTGACCCGGCCTGGACCAAAGCCCTGTTTTCTACTAGTGTGTGTAGCCATTGATATCGTACGCCTCATAGGTCATCAGGTTGTGCTCGGCGCCCTGTGACAAGGCGAATATGAGTTGTTCTTCTGCTGAAGAATCCTCATGTAAAGGGTATGACAGAAGCTTCCGCTTGAATTCGGATGTAACTTTTCGATGAGATGATTTTTCATATAAAAAACTTTTTCATCCGAGTTCGTACGCAAAAGTTATGCCCATTTTACAAATTCTCGAGAGATTTCGCAAATAAAGTCGAAATTCATATTTGTAAATTTTCACAACAACTAGACCACATATCACACGGGAAACTTATTTTCTTTTATTTTTTTGACATTTCCATCATTTTTGTTTATTTTTTTAAAACTGAAAAGGCGGTCCACTTGGGGGGTGCATTCGGTGGAAGTGGTGGCCAAGTTACTAATGGCGCACCACTCCAACGATGCGCCATTAGTAGTTTTGAAAAAAATTAAAAAAAATTCACTAATGGCGCACCGTGGGAGTGGTGCGCCATTACTAGTTCAACTAGTAATGGCGCACCACTCCCACGGTGCGCCATTAGTAGTTTTGAAAAAATTAAAAAAAAATTTACTAATGACGCACCGTGGATGTGGTGTGCCATTATTATTTGGACACTAATGGCGCACCAACACATGGTGCGCCATTAGTATATAGTAATGGCGCACCACATGTCTGGTGCGCCATTAGTGTCAATTCAATCTATAGCCCTTTTCCTAGTAGTGAACCAATCATCGATCATATCACTGGCGATGATTAATATTCTATGCAACTTCCATTCGTGAGGGGGGGCTGTGTTTACACATCATACCATGGGTTTCATGAATCACCGTATCCAGAGACTCGTCGACACAGCTTGTTGCCAGATAATCTTCAGTGTGTGAAAGGCATCAAGCTTCCATGCGATGGATGGCTTTTGCAAACCCGACATGCGACGATGTGATTCATGCCAATAGCAAATATGCACAACTTGATTCGTGTTGATATCTAGACTGAGCCGTGTATTCTACTGTTGTAGCACGACCCTCTTTTGTTGGATATTATGTACTTTTGTTAGTTTGAAGCAGTCCTCTAGTTTCAAGGATAGGTACCTTCCTGGGATCAAGTGCATCCTAACTCACCTGTGTAGGATGTACTGATAATGATGATGGAGATGCTATGCAGAAGCCATATATATATATATATCAGTTAGGCTTCAAGTGCGTACTTGTTAGTTAAACCTATGTATAAATCGTGACACTAAATACGACTAGTAAGTAGTACAGTAGCAGTCCTAGTATACGTCGGTCAAATTATTCATCATGTCCACACATTGAATTGACGTGACAACACGCTGCGCGTGAGGTGACACAAGAATCCCGGCGGCGTGTTCGGGTATTCTGGACTTCAGATTTGGAGTACCATTTATCTGTCGAAATCTTTCATCATTCACTTAAAACAGTCGATTGATCATACATTGAGTACCATATAACTGGAGTTACTGATGCAAGTCGAAGAAGGATTGGCCCGTGCTGCCGGCTGGCGTCAAGTTTGATCCCATGGATCAGGAGCTGATCGAGCACCTTGATGCCAAAGTGAGAGCTGACAGCGCGAGATTTCAGTCTCTCATCGATTTGTTCATACCAACCATCGACAGCGAGCACGGCATATATTAGACCCAACATGAGAAACTTCCAAGTAAGACACCGATCGACCGTCTACTTGCACAAACATATTCCTTTGTTTATAGCTCTATTTTTATTTTTAGACGTAGACCTGGTGAAGCAATTACAATTTGACAGTTAATAAAAAGTGAAACAAGTGACTACAACATGCCAAAGATGTTATGAAAATGCCAACTAGGTACACTAAAACCTGTATTACACAATACTGCAGGTATCACACTGAGTGGCCTAAGGAAGCATTTCTTCCAGCGCAATTCTAGGACGTTCAAAAGGGGCGCGTGGACGCGTCGCAAGATACAGTCGGAGTGCGGCATGCACGCGATGTGGCACAAGACCGGCAATACCTTGCCGGTGATGGTCAACAGCCGGCAGACGGGCAGCAAAAAGGTTCTGGTGCTGCACACCAACAAGAACTTCGACCAGCAGAGGACCAACTGGGTGATGCACCAGTACCACCTCGGGGACCTGGAGCAAGAGAAGGAGCGGGAGCTGGTCCTCTGCAAGATTTTCTACCAGACGAACAGTAGGGCTAGGAGTAAAAAGATTATAAGTTAGTTTGGTATTGGTAGTTGTACTTCCTTGTCGTCCGCAAGTTGGTATTGTTGTTAACGATCTTTTGGTATGAACTTGCATTTGCTTCCAATCATCACGCCGAGGGTACTGTATGTGGAGATGCTGACAGCTGGGTCCACGGCAGCCACAAGGAAGTGCCTCCTTATTATGCGCAAAATAATTATTCCTCCACCTAACAGCAGGGACCCACCACACGGGCCACCAGTATTTCACGGAAAAAACGTTTCCCTCCTGACTGCTGGGACCCACCGGACGGGCCACCTTATTTTGCAAAAAAAGGTTTTCCCCTGACTGCTGGGACCCACCGGCCGGACCACTGTATTTCATGAAAAAAACATTCCCCCCCGCTGTCAGCTCGGACCCACCGGAAGTGCCTCCTTATTACGCACAGAAAAATGAATACTCCCCCTGCTAGCTGGGACCCAACCTGGTGGGAGGCTGACTTGTGGGCCTACTAAGTTGACGAGGATGGAGGGCTGTGTCAACTTAGTCAATATGAACGATTCTAGCTCCAGTGACCGTACGATGTCCATCCAACGGCCGTAGTGCTTCTTCAACCTCTGGTCTTCTTGCTCCAGCCGCCCAAAGCTGCGCCGGTCGTGCCGCGTGCTCCTGCCTCTCTTGGCCGGTTGTGATGCCGCGGAGGCCTCACCACCCCCTACTACTCCAACCGCTGGCCCATGCTATCCCTCTACTCACCCACACCCCCTGTTACTCTGCGGCGATGGCAGCCTCACGATGTAGCCGAACCAGTGAACCCTCGTACTGCTCTCCGTGTGGGCATCCACTTCCGCGTCTTCCCCGGCTCCGCGTCGTCCCCTTCCTAGGCCTCACCGTCGTCCACCGCCTTGGTGCTCTCGGCGTGGCATGGTCAATGTGGTCAACGACCGACTTCCATCGGAAGAGTACTGTACGTGGAGAGGCTGACAGCTGGGTCCACGGCCACAGCCCAGTTTTTTTGTGATTTGCCAAGTAAGTCACTTTGTCAGGCCTGTTGGGCTGCAAATCTTTCAAGACGAGGAGAGCTTCATTCGGCTGGCCGAGAAAATGGCCCATCAGTAATGAGAAATGGGATGTACATTTTTAAAACACATCAAACCAGCAATTAGTTTAGAATATCTTTTTTTCATTTCGAGATTAATTACATTAATTTTTATGCATGGAGAATTTGTTGGATTTTATATTGATACACATTTATTTTTAAAATCAGTTTGAATGTGAGTCGAAACTTACGGATTAAAAATAGTTCGGGCCGCACCGAAATATGCAAAATTTCATTAATTTTTTAACCGTGTCCACAATATGGGCCGTAATGCTAACAAAAAGAATATGGGCTCCAAAAAAAACCTTAAGAATTAGCAAATGGGCTGTAAATTAGTAGAAATAATGGCAGATGGGTTGTATGCTATTTTCCATAGATTTGAGGCTTTCCTAAAAAAGGTTGACGCACAAGCACTGACTGTTTGATGTCCATCCAACAGTCATCGTGATTCTTCAATCTCTGCTCTTCCTGCTCCAGCCGCTCAAACAAGCGCCGGGGGGACTGCCTGCTCCCTCCTCCTTGCGGCCGGCTATGCTGCCTCGCAGGCCTCACCGCCCGACCGTACTCCCATCGCTGGCTTAGCCATCCCTCTACTCACCCACACCTGCTGTTATTCTTCGGCGACGGTTGATGAATCAGTGAACCCTCGTACAGTCGTACTCCCCTCCGCGTGGGAAACAACAGCCGAGTCTTCCCTGCCTCCGTGTCATCCCCTTCCTAGGCCTCGCCGTCGTCCACCGCCCTGGTGCTCTCGGCGCGGCGTGGTCAACGTGGACAACGACCGACATGCATCTGAAGTGGACTGTACATGGAGAGGCCGACAGCTGGGTCCACGGCCGCACGCAAGGTAATGCCTCCTTATTACGCACCAAACAATGATTCCTCCCCTGACATCAGGGACCCACCGAAAGGGCCTCTGTATTTCACGAAAAAAAACGTTACCGCCGCTGACAGCTCGGACCCACCAGCTATATCTTCGCACGCAAGGAAGTGCCTCCTTATTACGCTCAAAAAAACGAATACCCCCTGCTAGCTGGGACCCACCTTGGTGGGAGGCTGACTTGTGGGCCTACAAAGTTGACGGGGACAGAGGGCTTTGTCAACTTAGTCAATATGCATGATTCTAGCTCAAGTGACCGTACGATGTCCATCCAACGTCCGTAGTGCTTCTTCAACCTCTGGTGTTCTTGCTCGAGCCGCCCAAACTAGCGCCAGTCATGCCCCGTGCTCCTGCCTCCCATGGCCGGCTGCGATGTGGCGGAGGCCTCACCGCCCCCTACTACTCCCACCGCTGGCCAGGCCATCCCTCTACTCACCCACACCCCCTGTTATTCTGCGGCGACGGCAGCCTCACACCGCAGCGAACCAGTGAACCCTCGTATTCCTCTACTTGTGGGCATCCACTGCCGCGTCTTCCCCGGCTCCACGTCATCCCCTTCCTAGGCCTCGCCGTCGTCCACCGCCCTGGTGCTCTCAGCACGGTGTGGTCCACATGGTCAAGGAACGGCTTCCATCGGACGTGGACTGTACGTGGAGAGGCTGACAGTTGGGTCCACAGCTGCAGCAAGGAAGTGCCTCCTTATTACGTGCAAAATAATTATTCCTCCACCTGATAGCGGGACCCACCGGACGGGCCACCGTGTTTCGCGAAAAAAACGTTTCCCCTTGAGTGCTAGGACCCACCAACTACATCTTCGCACGCAAGGAAGTGCGTCCGGGCAAAAAAAACAATTCGCCCCCTGACTGCTGGGACCGACCAGCTACATCTTCGCAGGCAAGGAAGTGCCTGACAGTCGGGACCCACCTGGTCGAAGCATACGTAGCGTTGTCATTCTGGTCGCGAACGTGTACGTACATACTGGTCGATGTAGAGGCGCGCACGTGTCATAGTAGAGGCGCGCACGTAGCATTTACACGTACGTACAGCGGCCAGGGTGCAAGAAAGAAAATACGGCCACGTATGTGTACATACGGGCGGGGTCTCGAATGCCTACTCTCGTATACGTATGGCGACGGCTCGTGTACATGGCTGGGTCGGAATGGAGAAACAGCGTTGTCGTCGTGTTCATGGGGAGGCAACGGAATGCGTCGTGTTCATGGGGAGGCAACGGAATGCGTCGTGTTCATCGGGAGGGCTTGGACGGAACATGCGATGGAACCGAGGCCTGGCTTACCGCAGAACAGAGGAAACGGCCTTGTGTTCGACCGGCCACGTTCAAAATAGGATCCTGGTCATCGGCAGGGGTCTGGCGTACTGCAAAACAGAGGAAACGGACCTCCTACGGTCGAAACGGGGGTCCTGTTGATCGGGAGGGGTGTGGCGTACCGCAAAACGGATGAAACGGACTTGTGTTGCAGCGCTACGGTCGAAACGGGGGTCCTGTTCATCGGGAGGGGTGTGGCGTACCGCAAAACAGGACTCGACGGGATACTGTTCATCTCCACCGTCGACCCCCTCCAGCCTCCACGAGCTACTGTTCATCCACCGTCGACCTCCTCCAGCCTCCACCTGGGACTGTTCATCCACGGGCTCCTGTTCATCCAGCCTCCACCGCGCGCTACTCCACCGGCTACTGATCAACCACCCCTCCACCGTCTACTGTTCATGCAGCCCTCCACACCACGGGGACCTGTTCAACCACCCCACCACCGTCTACTATTCATCCATCCCTCCACACCACGGGGTCCTGTTCATCCACCCCTCCACGGGCACCCCTCCACCGTCTACTGTTCATCGAGCCCTCCACCACACCACGGGGTCCTATTCATCCAGAGGCAACACCACCGCTGACTGTTCATCCAAACCCCCCCGCAACGCTCACTGTTCATCCCATCGATCGGCTTCAGTTAGCAGCAGTAGCGAAGGAATTGCTCGATCGGGTTCAGTTAACAGCCATCGATCGATCGCTCGGGTTCAGTAATGCGTAGCCTGCAGTGCAATCGCTCGGGTTCAGTTAGAGCCAACGCCTCACGCACACGCGCGTACGTGTACGAGAGAAACGCGCATCGCTCGGCCCCCGGCCTCCCACCGTAACCGGGAAGTCCCCGAAATTTTCCTCCCCCTCGCTTCTACCATGGTTATTTCCGTCATGGACAACCCAATGAATGTCATGCAGCTGCGTCTCCGGCCCGCCCAGGACGAAAAGCCCATTTTCTATCATGATTTTTTGTCATAGAAGTAGGAGCCCACCACATCTATGATGATACCGGGTTTAGTCACAATTATCGTCATAGAAGTGTCATATGTATGATAGAAAAAAAATTCATTCGGCCCAAAATGTCACGGATGTGTCTTTTTTTTAGTGCATGAATACTCCTAGCTTCTTCTTCAAGTCTTCATTCTTCTCAAGTAGTACTGCAATTTCTTCTTTGTATCCATCGCCTATAGACTTGAGTTCTTCTTCTAGCTCCATGTTCCTGGTCATCACTTTCGTCATGTCTATCATGTTAGTGCACGTCTGGTTCTCCTGACGAAGAATGTGCTGATTTAACTCCTGGTTGTAGGCTGCAATGGATCTATCCTTCCTGGTGCAAATCATCTCCCATTGCTCATCTCGGTGTCCACATATATGGTAGATGGTGTCCTTAAGATCCTTGTGGTATACCTTGTCGATGCGTCCCATGGCAATGTGGGCGGCCATGCTCTTTCCCAGACTCTAGGTTGGTGCTTCAAAGGAATACTCTATGGGCTCAGTAACTGGTGTGAATGTCCTTCCTGAAACATGTACTGGAATCGTCAAGCACTCTTCTTCAGGTAGAGTGGCGGTGTAGATCCCGGTGAAGCATGGTATTCCAATGCTCAGGTACCTAATGACTTCCTTCAAGTGTCGTCCAAAAGGTGTGTCTTCATCTGGTTGAGCGAACTTGTTCCTCGGGTACGCCATCTATAGAGTAGAAATTGGAGAGAAGTAAGAAATGAGTAGAGCAGAGTATCCTGTGGCTTGTCCTAGTGGTCGCATCCTACAGTCAGTGTGTGCTCTAAAACCATCTTGTAGTGACGAGACCTCAGATGGTCAAGTCTCTATGCTTAAGTGTCATCCCTAGATCGGTATTGCTGACACACACAGTACTCGAGGATTTATAACAGAGTTTCAATTACACTCTTATTACATCAAATGTATCAAAAGAGAGCTTTATACAATAATATGGCTGAAGGCCATCTAAATAAGATAACAACGGAATCTTCGAAGGTAGAAGAGTCTATCCAACTCCACGACAAAACTGAGTGCATGACAACGACCTAGCGCACCTTACTCTCTGTCTGTAAATTCTGCAACATAATACGTTGCAACCTGTGTAGGTCAGCTCATGGAATATGCTGGCAAGATAACACTATAGAGCAATGAGCAAATAACAACTATCACTACTTGCATATATGGCTGGTGGAGGCTCTACGGTTATCATTTGCATAAAGCTAATTTTTTCATGCAACAAAGGAATATATGTTGTTTAACTACCAAGTTGGTTCAAAATTATTGAGAAGGTTCCTCCAACTCAATCCCAAAATAATAATTATGACCCAACAAGTTAATTAGGTAGACTGACGAGATCAAACCAATAATTCAATTACCAGATACACAAATATGTCCATAACCGGGGATACGACTAACCATGATTACTTTATACACTCTGTAGAGGTTTGCGCACTTTTCCCACTACAAAAAAAGACACATTCGTGACATTTCGGGCCGAACGAATTTTTTTCTGTCATACTTATGACACTTCTATGACGATAATTGTGACAAAACCTGGTATCATCATAGATGTGGTGGACTCCTACTTCTATGACAAAAAATCATGAAAGAAAATGGGCTTTTCATCCTAGGCAGGCCAGAGAAGCAGCTGCATGACATTCTTTGGGCCGTCCATGATGGGGAAAACCGTGGTAGAAACGGGGGCGAGGAAAATATCAGGGGAGTTCCCGGTTACGGTGGGTGGTCGGGGGCCGAGCTATGCGCGTTTCTCTCGTACGTACGGGCGTGTGTGTGAGGCGTTGCGCTCTAACTGAACCCGAGCGATGCGTTGGGCTCTAACTGAACTCGAGCGATTGCACTGCAGGCTACGCGTTACTGAACCCGACCGATCTATCGATCCCTTGCTGTTAACTGAACCCGAGTGATTCCTTCGCTACTGATGCTAACTGAAGTCGATCGAACACTGCTGCCTCCTTCCCTGGATGAACAGTGAGCATTGTTGAGGGGGTTTGGATGAACAGTTCCCGGTGGGGGGTTGGATGAACAGGAACCCGTGGTAGTAGAGGCTGTTGCCGCTGGATGAATAGTACCCTGATCGATTGAGCCGGTGGATGAACAGGACCCGGTGGAGGGCTGGATGAACATGACCCCGTGGAGGGCTAGTTGACCAGTAGCCAGTGGAGGGCTGGTTGAACAGTAGCCGGCAGAGGGCTGGATGAACTGTAGCCCGTGGAGGGGTGGTTTAACAGGAACCCTGTGGAGAGGGCTGGTTGAAGAGTAGCCGATGGAGGAGCGCATGGTGGAGGTTGGATGAACAGTCGCAGGTGGAGGCTGGAGGAGGTCGACGGTGGATGAACAGTAGCCCGTGGAGGCACTCGGCGGTGGAGATGAACATTATCCCGTGGAGTCCCGTTTTGCGGTATGCCACACGGATGAACAGGAACCCGTGGTAGTAGAGGCTGTTGCCGCTGGATGAATAGTACCCTGATCGATTGAGCCGGTGGATGAACAGGACCCGGTGGAGGGCTGGATGAACATGACCCCGTGGAGGGCTAGTTCACCAGTAGCCAGTGGAGGGCTGGTTGAACAGTAGCCGGCAGAGGGCTGGATGAACTGTAGCCCGTGGAGGGGTGGTTTAACAGGAACCCTGTGGAGAGGGCTGGTTGAAGAGTAGCCGATGGAGGAGCGCATGGTGGAGGTTGGATGAACAGTCGCAGGTGGAGGCTGGAGGAGGTCGACGGTGGATGAACAGTAGCCCGTGGAGGCACTCGGCGGTGGAGATGAACATTATCCCGTGGAGTCCCGTTTTGCGGTATGCCACACCCCTCCCGATGAACAGGACCCCCGTTTAGACTGTAGCGCTCCAACACAAGTCTGTTTCCTCCGTTTTGCGGTACGCCACACCCCTCCTGATTAACAGGACCCCGTTTCGACCGTAGGTGGTCCATTTCCTCCGTTTTGCGGTACGCCAGACCACTCCCGATGAACAGGATCCCGTTTCCACCATGGCCGGTCGAACACAAGGTCGTTTCCTCCATTCCATGGTATGCCAGGCCTTGTTTCCATCGCCTGTTCCAGCCAAGCCGGTTGGCTCCCGATGATCATCATGCGTTCCATTGCCTCCCGATGAAAACGATGCCTCCCCATGAACACGACGACGACGCAGTTTCTCCGTTCTGACCCAACCATGTACACGAGCCCTGGCCATACATATGTGCAAGTAGGCATTCGAGACCCCTCCCGTATGTACGTACGTGGCCGTATTTACTTTCTTGCAACATGGCTGATGTATGTATGTGTACATGCCACGTGTTCGCCTCTACTACCACATGTGCGTGCCTCTACTACAACACGTGCCCTTCCTTACACGGCCACGGTTCATCGCTGCAGCTTGTAGATAGACCGATCGACCAGTATGTACGTACATGTTCGTGATCAGAATGACAACGCTACGTATGCTTTGACCGGGTGGGTCCCGACAGTCAGGCACTTCCTTGCGTGTGAAGATGTAGCTGGTGGGTCCTAGCAGTCAGGGGGCGAATCGTTTTTCCATAATATGGACGCACTTCCTTGCGTGCGAAGATGTAGTGGTGGGTCCCAGCAGTCAGGGGGAGAATCATTTTTTTCCTATAATATGGACGCAGTTCCTTGCATGAAAAGATATCACTACTAGGGAAAACCCTAGTAGTAGCGCTGGTTTTGTGCCCACTAGTAGCGCGGGTAGGCGCGCTACCAATAAGGCGCTACAGCTATTGCTAGGACAAGTAGCTGCAGCGTTTGTTCAATCCCACGCTACTGCTAATGTAACTACTGGCAGCGCATTTTCTGTCCATCGCTACTAGTATTCTTTTTTTTATTTTTTATTTTTAGTGTATTTATGCGCCGTCATACAAATATTGGTACAATACCAGTTATGAGGTTTACATCATTATGTCCATATCAGTGTGTCAAATGAAGGTGGATTAGTTTCAAGTGGAGGCAATATGTGGTGCATGTCAAATGTATACTACAAATCCAAACTTGATCTAGTTTGTACTAGTAGTACTTTCGATGTGCAACACATGTTGCCTCCTTGAATCTAATCCGCCAACACAAGATATTTAATCATCATCATAGTCATTACCACCAACATTAGCTATTTAATCATCATAGTCATAGTGTAGCACACATCATCATCTTCAAACTCTCATTCTAGCTAGCTAATCACCACCAACACTAGCTAATAATAATCATCATAGTCAGTACCACCAACACTAGCTATTTTATCATCATAGTAATAGTGTAGCACATCATCATCCTCAAACTCATTTCTAGCTAGCTAATCACTCCTGCTGCTCTCTCTTAGGTAAAATAACATAAAACATGTGTAGCTCTCCTCCTTGATCAATTTGGAGCATGCAGATGAACCTGTCTCCTAATTGTGGGTAGCACATCTATTTGCTGCCCCCTAGTACTTCTCTGCGCTCCCCCATCACATATTTGGTCCAGTCTTGCACCATTAAGCATTCATCGCTGATCTTGAATGCACTAAAGTAACATGTAGGATATCTTGGCCGTAAGCTAATAATACTCATGGTACCTTTTGTCTCGATCCCATAAGGCACAACATTCATTGGGAGTCCCTGTTGAAGAACATCGTATGGTAACATACTTAGCAATGAAGTTTAGCTTCACAAATAATGTATGGAGAAGATGCACTAAGGATAAATAGTAAAAATCTTACCATCCTTCCTAAATAGATTTGACCATAGTTCATTACGAACACTATTGGTCGCACGTTTTCAGTACTAACATTTCTAAGTGCAGGAAGAAAATTTGTCTTCACAGTATCAAGATACTCAAGCCATGAAACATAATGACTTGGCTCCTCACTGTTTAGTTCAGCCCCGGGACAGTAGTAGGTCCTGTCTACCAAGCGCTGGACATGTTTGCTTGCACCGAAATAAGCTGAGAATACAAATTAGTTGTCAACTATTTTTGAATAAACAATATCAAAGACATAAATATGGTTGAGAAACATACATAATGGTGTAACTGGAGGCATCTGCACATCGACCCAGATGTCGGTATTACCTTCAATATCATCTTCCGGACGAATATCAAAGGTGATAACCATATCAGGCTCAAATGCATAAGTCTTGCATAGTGCTCGCCATGTTTTGCATCCAAAATAGGTGTAGTCGTCTGAATTGTATAATTTTGCATGGAAAATATAACCATGCTTGGTCTTCAAGTAAACTTTCTTTACCTCCATAGTATGACTGATACCTATCTTATCCAATACAAAAACTCTTGCATGGCAGGGGATATGCTAGTAGAATAGTAAAAAAATATAAGTTGAAGCAAATGAAGTAGATGTCATGCTTAATTATGAAAAAAGACTTGTCGTTGTGACTTACTGTATCCACTTCGAAGTTCTCATCCAGCTTGATGCTAAAGCGCCTATCATCATCTAGGAAGATTCCGTCGCACAGGCCGCGCTCGTCTTCACAGTATTTGCAAATACCGAAATCCTTTTTGTCGTCAGACATTTCCTATGTTCATAGTTAAAATATTAATTGAAAATCGATCGAAGACAACTACCAGGATACTTAACACACAAATCCGGGGCACTCGATATTTCCTACATATTCTGGCAAAAGTCATGCCAAAATTCACGGAAAAAGCCGGTATGACCTTTGCTAAAATAGGACATATCGAGCGCCTGAAATTTGCCGAAACGGAAATGAATCAACACTCCGGCAAAACATAGGCCACTCGGAGGTGTAACCTGCAAACATGACCGACCACTTGGATATTGAGCAACACAAGATATACATTTCAAAATATCTTATAGGACTGCTAAGTAGCATGCATTCAATAAGCAAAAGTAAATCACCTCATGCGTCCGTACATCATCGAATATTATCACTAATACATCCCGAATAGTGTCATACATATAACATCACTAGTTCAACTAAAACCCTAGCACACGACGGGTATTGGCGCGGGCGGTGGACACCCACAGAGAAGGAACCATCATGGGATCATAGCTCCAGTGAGATCCCTGGAGAACCTGCCAGGTATTAGAGAACCTGTGCTCCAATGCAAACAAGTAGCGACAGACGTGCGCGTCCTCCTCACTGACACGGTGACGCACCACCTCCGCGGAGTCCTCGCCTCTGGACTGTCACTGGCCCATGTGACCGCCACCTAAGAAGGTTCGGGTCAATGATAGGCTGGCTCCTCACCAACCTGCGCCCCCCGGTAGGTGGCGCCTCCCAGTACCACCCCGGAGGAGCCCAGTCCCGGACATGGCCCATCTGGTCAAGCAGGTGTCGTCCTCCTCCGAGTCGACGACCAGGATGTGGGATAGGCATCGTCCACGTCGATGCGAGAAAAATTGCTTTAACTAAAAACTAGCAACAAGTTCTTACTAACGAGTTCTATTAATTCAATTAGTTGTTACTAAAAATAAACTTACTATAAATAATACTCATGGTACCTAATACCTAATTAGTACCTAGTTCTTACTAACTAATTAGTACCTAGGAACTACTGCCCTACTTACCATATAAGTAATTAACTAACTAGCACTAAAAATAGCCTAGGGTTCATACTAACTAGCACTAAATAGCTAGGGTTCATACTAAGCAAAGAAGAGGGATCGGAAGGGGAGAGTGCTTACAGAGGGCGGGGAGAGAGATGGGGTCGGGGGAGACGGCGGCACCGAGGCGGGGCGAGGCGGGGTCGGGGGAGACGGCGGCGAGGTGGGGTCGGGGGAGACGGCGGCGAGGCGGAGGCGACGAGGAATAGTAGAGGAGAATTGGGGAAGGAAGCAAAGGAGAGGGAATTAGGCCGCGCGGGGGAGGGGGGTTAGGTGAAAATAGCTTTAACAGTAGCGTGGGGAGGCAAAACACGCTGCTGCTAAAATCTGTAGTAGTAGCGTTGTTCGTGGAAGGGCGCTACTACTATACCTAGCATGTCAGGAACGGTGTTGCAATTATAGTAGTAGCGCGTTCTGTCCCTGCCGCGCTACTACTAAGCGGGTAATAGTAGCGCCGTTCTAGCAGACTCGCTACTGCTAAGTAGCAGTAGCGCCTCTTTTTAACAATTGCTACTGGTAACATTCTGTGTATAAGGTTTTCCCTAGTAGTGTATAGCTGGTGGGTCCCACCAGTCAGGGGGAAACTTTTTTTCACGAAATACGATGGCCCATCCGGTGGGTCCCTACTGCCAAGTGGAGGAATCATTATTTTTCCCGCAATAAGGAGGCACTTCCTTGCTGTGGCCGTGGACCCAACTGTCAGCATCTTCACGTACAGTACTCTTCCAATGGAAGTTATTTCTTGACCATGTTGACCACACCGCGCCTAGGGCACTAAGGCGGTGGACGACGGCGAGGCCTAGGAAGGGGAAGACGCGGCAATGGATGCCCATGCGGAGAGGAGTACGGGGGTTCATGGGTTCAGCTGCGGTGTGAGGATGCCGTCGGTGCAGGGCCTGGCCAGCGGTGGAGTGGTAGGGGGAGGTGAGGCCTCCATGGCAGCATGGCCGGCCACGGGAGGCAGGAGCATGCGGCACGACCGGCGCTGCTTTGGGCGGCTGGAGCAAGAAGACCAGAGGTTGAAGAATCACAACGGCCGTTGCATGGACATCGTACGGTCACTGCTGCTAGAATCGTTTATATTGACTAAGTTGACAAAGCCCTTAGTACGCGTCAACTTAGTAGGCCCACAGGTCAGCCTCCGAAATGGTGCACCCCAGATGTCAGGGGGAGGAATCTTTTTTGGGTGGCTGAAGCTAGAATATCCGAGATTGAAGAAGAAGGACGACATCCGTTGGATGGACATCCAACGGACACTACTGCTCGAACCTTGTGTTGACTATAAGTTGACAAAGCCTTGCATACGCGTCAACTTAGTAGGCCGACAAGTGTGTGGCAGAGAACTTATAGCCCATTTGCGATTTGTAAGAATGCACAACCCATTTTTGAATTCTAATGGAATTTACTACAGCCCATTTACAGTTTGTTAAAAGTACAGCCTATTTTCTAGCTAGGACAACGATAAATAATTTCTACCAACCGTTCAAAACAGAATTCAATAAAATTTCCCACATCTTGCTAGGATCCGAAATATTTTTGTCCTGAAATTTCTAGTGAGATTAAATACAATTTCAATATAAATTTGTATTACGTAAAAATCCAACGAAACATTGCGCGCGTAACAATTAATGAAATTAAAATTTTCAAAATCCAAAAGTAAGATTTTATAGACTAATTACTTGTTTGGTGCATTTTTTATAGTTATCGCCCATTTTTTATAATTACATCCCATTTATTATTTCATAAAGCCAATTTTCTTGTTAAGCCTAATGCATCCCTCCTAGGAAAGATTTGCAGCCCAGCGGGGTGGAGAATAACAAGTTGTCCGGGATTGTGTACAACTGTCAGCCCAGTTGCATTGCTGATGTTAAAAAAAGGCGTGTGTAGTACAGTACAACCTTAGATCGCTACTCAGCAGACATTCCGCGATGCCGGAAGGCCCAAACAAGGCTTCTGTACAACTTTTTCAAGTCACCGACTTCAATTAATAACTTAAGAAAAAAGTTAGAGTACAGTGGAACCAAATTAAAAGTTGTCACAAGCGAAGAAATAATTCAACGGGTCCCACTTGTGCGCGTGTGTGCGTGTGTGTGTGTGTGAGAGAGACCCATCGGTCGATCCTCATAAATACATCTTTCAGCCATATGCATTGATGATGCTCAGTAAAAACTTATATAGTTGATACAATCATATAGAACATCATAGCACACTGAAGTTGCATACAAAAATTTCACGCAGGCGGCACAATCAGGGTGGAAGCAGTGGGTCGCTACGGGTAGGGCTATGTTGAAACCAACGAACTCGTTCATAACGGTTCATCGTCTTTATCAATGACGGGGAAATATCTTGAATGATGTACAAAGAAAACAGATAGACAACACAATATATAAGTTATGCTAGAACATTAAGTTGACGTACATCCCTTTCTAAAAAAAGTTCAGATAAAAAAATAGAACATGTCATCTGACAAGATTCAGTTGTTACCTCAAATTAGAGCAGATCCAGGTAGGCAGCCTATGGCACCCCGGCTCAGAGAAACCGGAACGCCCCGTATTCCAGCCCAGAGATCAAGGAGAAGTCTCTGCAATACAACACTGCTAGACATAGAACAAATCAGCTTTTATTACAAGAATGATAATACAAGGGTCTGATGTTACAAAGAAGCACATCAGCACGGCGACACTATGCTTGTGATACTACACTTGCTCTATGCTAGCAGCAGAACAACTCATAGCAACGGAACAACGATGAAGGTGGTGAACTCCACTCTGCAGGGACTCTGGCTGGGACACGATCTAGCTCGCACGCACGGCAACCTCGACAAGCAATCAAGCAATCATGTCATCACCTGCAATCTGGCATGACACGCCAGGTTAGTACATCGAATTTACTTGCAAGCTCACAACAACCATAAACATCAAGGGAAGACAATAACATAGCATTAACAGGTTAATTAATTAACAACTACCATGATGAAGCAACTACTAAGCATGGTATGAAACTAATGCAATACTGATAAATCACCATCTCAGATCTCCATAACTATATCTCTCTTGGCTAACCGGCCAAGCAATATACCATCTCGATCACCTCGTGATCAAAACCAAACGGTGATCATTCACGGATCACAAACGGAACCACACTTGGTTCAACGGGTTACCTCGTAACCAAACGGTGATCATTCATGGATCACAAATGGAACAGCCACATGTTCACCTCATGACCACATCATAAACTGAATGATCATCCTCAAGATCATCTCAACATGATCATCAACAACCTGCCAATCTGTACTGCTCAAATTATCAACATATAACTCACCTATAAGTCATTTCGTCATGTGAGTGTTGATCAAATGGTGTGACCTAGTACGAACTTATGCCCATGACCGAGGACGCGGCTATCGATAGTTTAAACAAACACACTCTGCAGATGTAGCGCACTTTACCCACTCCACAAAACCCATGGCCTCGCATTCTCATTCGGGTGGACCAACAGCTTTCCGACAAAACTGACCTACTGCCATGACACTCTCCCGGCCACTCCGACCAACACCCCTTTTGGGTTCAGTCCTGGGTGGTCCCGTGCCTACCAAAGACACGAACGGCCACCATTGTGGCAAAATTAAAAATGGTCCCAAACAGGGATAAGAGATCTCAATACCAACTACGGGCACACAAGGCTTATTCCGTCCTACCTGATCAAGGTAGCGCCCGCGCATAACCTTCCCTCGTTGGAGGCACCGGCGAGAGGCACGACAATAGACTGCATTAGGTCCTTCCCAAAAAAGGTAAATGTGGTTGCACTGGAAAAGCCCGGTTCGGTGGCACCTGACCAACTTAATGATGGAAGTTATCCCCAAAATAAAACAGTATTAACTGATACTCCGATATCAGCTATCAACCTATAATCCAAGTCATAGCAATGTCTAACAAATAATCCAAAGCATAATACCGTCTTACCCAAAATACTATGAGGACAGTATAACACTACTATCATGATGAATCCAAGAATGATTACTACTACTCAAATATCAAGAACTAACTATACACCTATGATCCGCATGCAAGCATCATCTCCATCATCATACTCCAAAACATAATATCAACTAGCATCATGATGAAAATACTTCTAGCCACTAATAATCCAAAGGAAACATGATATCCAAAGTAACACTCCAAAATAATACCAGATACCATCATGAAAATAATCATAATAGCCACTAAGATTCCAAAGGCACATGTCATCCACATAATCATCAAAACATAAGTCCTAGAACTCCAGGCAATATCATGGCAACGTCAAGATCAAAACAATACTCCAAGAAATGCCATGAACAAATCATACATAGCTAATGCAATATGTTAAACAAGTTCAAATAAATAAACCATGTTACTACACTGCAATCATGCAAATGGAGGGTGTGGCTTGCCTGGGGTGGATGAAATCACCGGAAGAAAATGCAGGAAGCTCGCGGAATGAATCATCGAAAAACGTTCTCTCTCGAAGGGGCTGATTAAGCGCAAGGGAAAATGGTCATTTTCAGAATGTTAACACATGGTGAAAATGATACCAACAGAACAGGCTCGACGAAACAAAGAAGTGGGCTTTGGAATCACCTGATTTGGAGCTATGGGTAAAAAGATATGAAGGTTTTTCTGCTAGTGATGCATTTGTAAATAAAATCATCACAAACAGGCCCTCAGCGGTAAAAACAGAACGTGTACTACGGAGAAATACGCCTTGGCCTCGGGGAAGCGTATTTCAGCCAGAATCAAAGAGATAATACGCTTTCAATAAAAGAAAATGTACTCTATCTGAAGGAGAGGGAAAATACGCTTTCCAAAAGTGAAAACATACTCACGGGTTTGCGTCTCCACTTAATCCAGTCAGCAGAGGCGGGACCGGGCCTTGGTCTCGCTAACAAGTAGGGCCCATCGCTGACTTTTCTCTCCTCCTCGTTCCTTCTTCTCCTTGCGCCTGCTCCTCCTCTCCTCAACAGAACGCCGGGCAAGGGCACGACCGCCGCTGGGCATGGCGACTCCGGCCATCTTCGTCCAAGGAGAGGGTACCGGTGGCCTTGGGATGGAGGCCCGCACCCATCTAGGAACTGCATGCAATCCGGGGAGGACTGCTGCAGCGGCAACCATCGGAGGCCGAGAGCAACGGTGGAAGACCATCTAGGTGGCGCGCGACCATGCTGGCTCTGGAGAGAAACCAAGAGGGTGGGGAGATTCGCCGGGGTATAGTAGGTCCACTGGTGGAGGAGGAATGAGGAGAGGGGCTTCGGCTTGATCCAATCAAGGAGAGTAGCCTCGGCAGCCATGGCGGGGATGGGTGGCAAGGAGAGCTCCTAGAGCTCGGGCGACTGGCTAGGAAGGGGTCTTGGAGTGAGGCAAGTGCGATGGTGTGGTCGAGAGGCCTCGGGGTGGGCTTTTATAGGCGAGGGGAGGGATGTGCCGCGCTGTCGTCACCGCAGACATGTGGCCGGTGCCGCGGACGCGTGTGCACACGCATGAGCTGGAGGTTAGGCGAAGAGAGGGAACATGAGGGAGAGCTCACGGGGAAGAGGCAGCCAAGGGAGCGCAGGGAGGAAGAAGACGGCGAGCTCCAAGCCAAATCACCACTGTTCGCCCGTGGGCGCGCTACGGCTTTCATCGGCGAGGAAGCTGCCGGAGGGGGAGAGTGGTCCTGGGGAACGACGACGGTGAGGTGAAGCCAAGGGCCATTCTCACGCGCGCTAAGACAACAAGAGGGGAACGGACGAAGCAGAAACGACGCACTGGACGCGGCCACTGCACACAGAGAGCGCACACTGTGATGCCATTAATGTGGTCACTACATGCACTAGCATGTAGCGGGTGTGATGGGCTGGACCTGTTGTCTAGTGGTAAGTTCTTCCAGGGGAGGTTTCAACTACGGTGGTAGATCGATGAAAAATGGTCTAGTTAAATGGTAATCATCGTCTGAAGTTTACTGCAGAAAATTTGACCGAGCACTGCTGATCAATAGAGATTTGATTGGGTCAAACGGAGTTGTCTGCGATGATTAGATTAGGAAGGACTATGATCCAAGAGGTTTTGGAGTAACCCTCAAAATTGGTCCAGAATCAAGATCATGATGGTTCACTCACATAGAGTAACCCCTTGAGCTGAAATTTGGCAAGGCTTAGTGATTTGGACATATAAAGGTGCTGTAAAAATTTCATACCAATTGGATGCACCAAAATGGTACTTCCTTCACAGCTATTTTCCCTATCCAAAAACTTGCAAAAACTCTAGAGAAATATTGGCTTGATGAAATGGTCCCAAAATTGGTGGAGAGATGTTTTATGGTAAATAGAATGCTCTGGTAAAGTTTTAGCCAAAATGAAGCAATATAAAATATACTTGCTTCTCAACCTGAAAATATTGACAGAATCAAAGATTTGATCATGTGCTCACATAGATCAAGGTATGGAGCTTAAATGTGGAGGAGTGTGCTAATATGAGAACATGAAGGAGTGTTCAAAATTTCAACTCATTTGGAGGCTTCTAGCTAGTACTTCCTTCACAATGCCTTTTGTTTGACACAAAGTTTGAAACGTTGCTGAGGAAGATTGGCTAGGCAAATAAAGTTGAATTTTTGCATGGGGCAATTATTTGCACATAAGAGAATGCCCAAAAATTTTGGGAGCAATCAAGAAAGCATAGGTGGCACTACCTTCACAGAAAGCCACACTGAACATAAATGAAGAATATTTTTTAGGGAATTATTCTTGCGATAGGGCATGAACGTTTGGGCATATTTGAGGAACATATGACCCAAAGAAATTATGAGAATTATTTGGGAATTTTTGGATGGACAGAAATATGGGTTGCTTGAGGTTATTTCTTTTATAAAAAAAGGAATATTCCCGAGAAAAAATATTAGGGTTTGGTCAAGCAGTGAAGTGACATGATCTTGGCAAGGTTTTGAGAATGACGAGCCAATTTGGGAGGGGGAATGAGGATGATTTCCCAGGTGGCAAGGCCATAGAGCCACTCCAAAAAGGAAAATACAGCAAAAACCCAATAAATCAAAAAGAAAAAGAAAAGGGCCAAAAACCAGGCTATTACACAGCCCTGCTTCTTCTCGCAAAGAAGTAGTGGCCACTGCCGCGCGATGGAGTAGGCCCTGTGCCATCCATCATTTCGAGCAACACGGGGAAAGTCTGACATTGACTACTGCAATGGACGTCGTTGACGGACCCGGGCACCAGCGGCAGCGGCAGGACTTCGATTGATGGATTGACCACTTCTTCGACATGCACGAACACTCGATACATGTACATCCCTAACGTGGTCCATAGCGGCCTTGGTGGCAATGAATAGTACAACCCCGGTTCTTGCACTGGTATCTCAACACCAATCACCTTCGGTATGGTGGACAACTTTTTCATCCATGCCATAACCGTCAGAGCACAACAGTCTAGAGGAACAAACATACTTACGAGCTCACCTCCAAGGTCGTTGATAAGCTCATTCATGGACTCGCTGATTCAAGCATGTCGAGACATGCCGTGGAAGGTAAGCTTTCTTAAAAACTCAAGCTCAGAGGACACCGAGCCCCATCCTGGGTGCCACCGATCAAAGCTCACCAGCGCGCCATCGCAGAACAAACGCCGGGAAGATTCAAACACATGACTACAGTCAAAAGTTGTCCGGAACCTTGCGAAGAAATCAGCCAGTGGCGGACAGGCTTTGACGAGCAAGTCACTTATTTGGATGTCATGCGCAATGCCTAGAGCTTTGACAAGGTCGTCCGGCGAGACGGGAGGCCGATCGCAGTTGATGGTTACCATCAACACTTTGCCGGAAAACTGGTCGTCAAGTGCCTCCATGCCATTGTTGAGCGACAACACGTAGCGCCCAAAGCTAGGACGGACCTCAGGATCTCCGGCTCAGAGATCCGCATTGACCGGCGACATAATAATGTGCTTGAGTACAAGGAGTACAGGAGGGGGATTTGGGGGAACTAGAGCAGGAATCGAGATTCGGAGGTGGGGGAGAGGTGTTTGATTCGGGATGAAAAGGTAGCATGAATTTCGAACACGCGCCAACATGCTCTCGGCACGCAAGTGCACGAAAACACCGGTGGCGCCCACATGTCGGCCTAAGAGTCCTTATTCTTTCTTTTTTTGAGAGCCCGGCCTTCTTTTTGAGGATCTTTTGAGAACCCGACTTGCAAGTCATAATTGACCTATTTGGCATTGCCTTACTACTCGGCCCATATTCAACGACACCTCACTGGCCCAAACAAGTGTACATCATCAAAAAGACACTGAGATCAAATTATAACTTGAAAAAGGGAGATATACTCTGAACACTTGAGAATGGTGATGCCCTCATTTAGCCCACCAGCAGTTCGAGACAATAAACAGTTCGAAACAACGATATATACAACATTCAAACACTGACTAGTGACTACTACTGACATACTCCCTCCTTCCATCTATTGTGTTTTTCAAGACCGCCTTTGACTATTGATAAGACTAATAATACATGAGATGTATAATGTGAAAATTATATCATTGGAAGCTCCTTTCACGTACAAATTTGATGGTGTGCTTTGTGTAACTTGCATGTCATATATTATTGCTATAACACTTGGTCAAAGTTAGACTCGAAAAACGATTAGGCCCTATATAGATGGAAGGAGGGAGTAAACAGCAAGACCTGATATTTCATAAGAAGTCTTGCTACACCACCAAGACGCACCCATCTGCAGCACTCAGACTCTCGTGATCCAGATGAGAGTGACATTCTTAACAAATGACATAGACGAGGATGACCAAATGACAAGGAATATGCATAACAAAAGAGAGAACTACCCATCCAGAGCAAGCAACAAAGACAACAAGTCATTCGAAGAGGGATGATCCAACACGATAATAATTTACAGCCCCGGTTCAGCCACCAGTGAACCGGAGACACTAGTACTCCACCCTTTCAACGCAACAGCCCAATTACCTATCAACCTGAAAGCTTGAACCACATCACTGCCTGTCGGACTCGACACATTCAAGGATCAAAGTTAATCCAGATGCCTTTGTCATTCTCACCTTCTTTTGGATGCAGGCTGTATCATTGACAATCAAGGAATTTGCTCCCGAACTCCTAGGGCTCGCCGTGTAGACACAATTTTTCATAGCAAATAGAGCCTCTCTGCCATCAAGGTCCTTGCCAATGGTGTTCTCCTTGTTAATCGGATAATTGAGTCTGAGAAATAGAGAGTATGAACCAAGGCTGTTTACCCACCTCCAACTCAAAAATCCTGCAGGCCCCAACAAGCTGGTATCCTGTTAATAGACGCAGCAGCCACTATCCGGATACTCACGTATTTCACGGTGCTTGCATATAGTGGGGTTTTTGCAATATAACTATTCCGACTCATGTGTCCAAATGATCATCAGCGAGGAACTAGTTGTGCTTCCCTATTTTTGGGAAAGGTGGTGTGATTACAAAGGGCAGTAACTGTAGGGACACTGCATCATTTCAAAAAGGACAGGCATTGTTAATGTAATATCAGCATTGTTCAGAGTATGAGTAGGATAATGCAAGAAACAACATTGATGTGTCCCTATTGGAACTGGGAGGAAATTACAGGGAAATGTAGATTGGGTTCAAAAATATAGAAGTGCCATGCAAGGTTATAATCATGTTATCTCACAATCGATTCTTCACAGGAAACTACCCTGTCATGCATGTTATGTAATCATGTTCTATCCTCACAAACAAATTCTTCAAGGAAACTAACCGACC
Organism: Triticum urartu; assembly: GCF_003073215.2. Lineage (NCBI taxonomy): Eukaryota > Viridiplantae > Streptophyta > Magnoliopsida > Poales > Poaceae > Triticum > Triticum urartu. Next base: position 37,124 of record NW_024112424.1, on the reverse strand, counting down.
ATGCATTTTTATATAATCCTATTCTGTGGGCAAATTTTTTGTGAGCATATTATTCTAGCTATTGATTGCTGAAGGGCGAACATAGGTATGTACACGTGGTAAGCATTACAGGATTTCACTACTTCAAAATATAGAGTTCTCCATATGCACATTTTCTTCCCTAATGTATGGTTAGATGAAATCAACAGTGTGATGCATGTTTCTACATCATGAAAATGAGGAAACTAACATGGCCATTGATACACACTCATATTTAGTAGTATATAGATTACTATAAAATAAGTTGAATATCAATATCTTCCTAACAGTTTGATTATTCAGGGGTACAAATTGGTTGTAATGACATGGTCACAATCGCATGAATTGACTCATTTCAAATATAGCTAATTTATGGCGTTTCTAATACATTGGCATAGTTCTAACCAAATTCTACTCAAACAGGGATAAGTTAATAATCACAAAAAGTTCGAACAGTGTCATGGCATCATCATTAACATCAGACGGAAACAACTTACACACGCTGTCCCAGCAATACATGGTGCCATCTGCTTTGTCGATCGCGTAGATGATGCCATTGTGCTCAATAGCATCACAGAAGTGTGTCTCAGCTTTGACGACGATCCACTGCGAGCTGAGCTGTCTCCAGCTAAAGAAGGCACCAGCAGAAAGATAGGCGAGTCCCTTGTCGAACAACACAATTAGCTTAAAGTCTGTGTAATCCGCATGTCGTGTGGGCACTTGGCAGATTCCAATCTTCTAGAAAACAAGGTGCGTCCAACTGACGACGTAATGTAGATGACTTAGACCATGAAGGTAAAACTCTATATCATTCAACGGAGGAAGGATAATCTCATGGGAGGTCTAGAAGTTCATGAGCACCAAATTTTCCACATCTTATCTGACGGCAGCCATCCAGTGGGAGTCCATGCCGACCCAGTACATACCTGCAAGAAGTTTCGGGTGATGGTGATCGGATCGAAGTCGAGGGAAATGATGTACGGCAACCCACTACATACCTGCAAAGAAGTTTCGGCTAATGGAGGTCGGATTGAAGTCGAGGGGCATCATATACGCCTCTGTATCTTGGTGAGAAAATCTCGCAAGACCAGATAGCAGCATGCAGGGTGTCTTGAAAAGCTTAGGCCTCACTTTGACGATGGCCATGTGCATGCCCCTCGAGCATGCAGCCAGCCGTAGGGCGCTCAACATATGCATACACGAACAACAAAGGTCGAGGATGTCACTGGGAGATTGCTCCAATCGCCGCTCATATGGATATTGCGCGGTTCATGTTCGGCCATGGTGGAGTTCGGAAGGTGGGGTTTTGGGGGGAGCAGGCTTTCGGTGCTGGAGCGGCTAGCAGCGAATAGTGGTACCAGGGGAGGCGAGCGAGGCGAGGGTATGCAGGGGCACAGTGAGATGATTAAGAGTGACCTCAGGATCTTAGGCGAGACGGAGATGGAGATAGAGTGGTGCTAGGGGAGAGGGAGACGAGGCGAGGCATGCCATACAGTGGTGGTGACAAAGACTGCAAAGTGCACAAGGCGAGGCTAACTTTGGTAACCCGGATACGCCGCCTGGACTGGTATCACCTCGAGCGCAGGGTCTTGTCATTTCACTATGAGGACCGGATGAATAATAGTATTTTGACCATCAAGTGTACCACAATTGTAATGCTACTAGTAGTAGGAGTAGTAGGTACATGAGTAGTGCTCCCGTGCTAGCATGCCTCTCGGTTCACTTCATCCTCCAGGTATCATCCATATTGCGAGCAGAACCAAATTCTCGTGCATGCGGTAGCGCGAAGAAGGACTTTTCTTTTTTGAGGATAACCACATATTCCTTAACCATAGTAGGAACATGAGTAGTACTCCCTCCGGTCCTATTTTGTCTGTGCATAACTTTTTCAGTATTTCTCTAATTAGTCTGCGTATATACCCATTTGCATGCGCCCATTTCCCTCCATGCCCCTCATTCACAACATTAATTAGCATACGCATGAGCAGTTGCAGCCAGACTCCAGCCAATAAACTGCAGCATGCAAGTGTGCCATTCTGTGCGCATGGGAGAGAGAAAAGGCAACCGAAGAGCCCGTCCAATCCATTGCATGCAGCAGTCAAACCACTGCAGCTCTCCTCATGCATGCGCATAACTTCTCCCATTTACTTCTCCATCAGGAACCGATTTTCCTCGGCTTCTTCACTACTCCTTGATCTTCATTTGCATCCAAACCACACTGGATTCACATTGTTTTAACCTCTTCACATCCTCCTGGAGTAATTCTGAAGCCCCAATAAATAATCATCTTCTTCAGTTAAACTAGCCATCTAATCCTAATTCTCCAAACCATAGCCCTCCGGTCCAGCGGTTCCAAATGGGGAAAGAGATTGAGATGCAGGTTTTTAGCGTCCAACATGTCCTCGTCAAAGGCTCGTTGAGCATAGTTGCCACAGTCACCGACCACCCAAGGGTTGTTCGGAAGTGGATCAACAATGTATCCAACTCCCTCCAAAAGGTGGAGATGAATGTCATCGGTCTCGATGCAGAGTACACGGCACGTGCCACTGGGAAGATCCAATGCGCCGCTGTCCTTCAGCTGTGCCTCGAAGATGATGTTTTGGTGTACCACATCATACACAAGCCCTCCATACCAGGTGAGCTTCACGATTTCTTGTGTCGGGAGGACATATAATTCTGTGGGACAGCTATCGCAGGGGGCAAACAGAAGTTGGAGCCGTACAATGTTGATTTGAAAAGCATCACTGATCTACAAACCAAAATAAAAATTATTGTAGAACATTGTGATAAACCGACACCATCCCTATTCGACGTAGAAAATTTTGTGCTCAGAGAAAATCTTCAGAAGGGTGACCAGATGCTGGCATTAAGGTCGTCTGGATGGGGGAAATATCCCTTGATGTACGAGCAGATAAAATATGCTGCCCTTGATGCCCGTGTGAGTTTCGAGATAGATGCAAGGTCCAGAGAGCTTGTTGCGAAGCCGTCTCCCACAGAAAATGAGAACAGGAAGAAGAAGAAGATGCTGCACCAGCAGCAGGGCATTATGGATGGATGAACTATTTCCTCTCTTCTAAAAAAAATTCCCTCTCTATGTATATTGATATAGATGGACTATTTCAATGGTGTGCATGTCTTTGGAACAAGTAGTAGCAAGGGTCCGCTTGACTATAAGGAACTATTTATCCGCCTAGCTTTCTCTACTATTCCTTCTAGTGATCGGTATGCAATGCATGTGTCCGTAGACATGATAGCTTGTCCATGGAAGTTCAACTATGACGATCGTCACTTTTCATCCACTACCACTCGCGATTCCCACGATGCCGCTCCAACCCGCGGCACCACGTCCCCTGAGGTGCGCCTCACCCCTCTCGATTGCCCCGCCCCTCTACCTTTGTGTGCATGACATGTGGGCCAACTGAAATGCGGCGAGCATCAAGTTTCTACCATAGCCACAACCGATTCCTACGACGCCGCTCGAACCCATGACACTACACGTCCCCCGACCTGCGGCTCACCCCTCTCAGCCCCACTGCCCCTCTACCTTCGGGAGCATTACATGTGGACCAGCCACCGGTCGGGTCCACATGTTTTTGATTCAAAGGCAGGTGTCGTAAGGCGCTGAAGCTCAGACCCGAGGGCCCCGAGAGGTAAATGTAACTCCTGCGCCAGGCCTTGTGGTGCTACCGCTGCACGAACTCATGGCAAACTCGAGATTTGTTTCTTTACTATACATGCACGCAACGATTTAATGGACATTGTAATCTCAACATGTGATGGGGAGAACTAAATTTGAATTTGAAACTTATAAAACGAAAAAAATTCAAAACAAATAAACTACGAGAGAGGGTGATACATCTCCAAAGTATCTATAATTTTTTATTGCTCCATGCTATATTATCTACTGTTTTGGACATTATTGGGATTTATTATCCACTTTTATATTATTTTGGGACTAACCTATTAACCGGAGGCCCAGCCCAGAATTGCTGTTTTTTGCCTATTTTAGGGTTTCGAAGAAAAGGATTATCAAACGGAGTCCAAACAGAATGAAACCTTCAGGAACATGATTTTCTCACCGAGCATGATCTTGAGACTTGGACCCTATGTCAAGACACAAAGGAGGAGGCCACGAGGTAGGTGGGCGCGGCTACCCCCCAGGTGCGCCCTCCACCCTCGTGGGCCCCCTGTTGCTCCACCGACGAACTCCTTCCTCCTATATACCTACGTACCCCCAAACGATCAGAGACGGAGCCAAAACTCTAATTCCACCGCTGCAACTTTCTGTATCCACGAGATCCCATCTTGGGGCCTGTTCCGCAGCTCCACCGAAGGAGGTATCCATCACGGAGGGCTTCTACATCATCACCATAGCCCCTCCGATGAAGTGTGATTAGTTCACCTCAGACCTACAGGTCCATAGTTATTAGCTGGATGGCGTCTTCTCTCTTTTTGGATCTCAATACAATGTTCTCCCCCACTCTTGTGGAGATCTATTCGATGTAATCTTCTTTTTGCGGTGTGTTTGTTAAGACCGATGAATTCTGGTTTTATGATCAAGTCTATCTATGAACAATATTTGAATCTTCTCTGAGTTCTTTTATGTATGATTGGTTATCTTTGCAAGTCTCTTCGAATTATTAGTTTGGTTTGGCCTACTAGATTGATCTTTCTTGCAATGGGAGAAGTGCTTAGCTTTGGGTTCAATCTTGCGGTGTCCTTTCCCAGTGACAGTAGGGGCAGCAAGGCACGTATTGTATTGTTGCCATCGAGGATAACTAGATAGGGTTTCATCATATTGCATGAGTTTATCCCTCTACATCATGTCATCTTGCTCAAGGCATTACTCTATTTTCATTAACTTAATACTCTAGATGCATGCTGGATAGCGGTCGATGAGTGAAGTAATAGTAGTAGATGCAGGTAGGAGTCGGTCTACTTGTCTCGGATGTGATGCTTATATACATGACCATGCCTAGATATTCTCATAACTATGCTCAATTCTGTCAATTTCTCAACAGTAATTCGTTCACCCACCGTAGAATACTTATGCTCTTGAGAGAAGCCACTAGTGAAACCTATGGCCTCCGGGTCTATCCTCATCATATTAATCTTCCAATACTTTGCTTTTTTACTTTGCTCTTATTTTACTTTGTATCTTTATCAGAAAAATACCAAAAATATTATCTTATCATATCTATCAGATCTCACTCTTATAATTGGCCGTGTAGGGATTGACAACCCCTTATCGCGTTGGTTGCGAGGATTTATTTGTTTTGTGTAGGTACGAGGGACTCGCGCGTAGCCTCCTACTGGATTGATACCTTGGTTCTCAAAAACTGAGGGAAATACTTACGCTACTTTGTTGCATCATCCCTTCCTCTTCGGGGAAAAACCAACGCAGTGCTCAAGAGGTAGCAAGAAGGATTTCTGGCGCCGTTGCCGGGGAGTCTACGCAAAAGTCAATATACCAAGTACCCATCACAATCCCTATCTCCCGCATTACATTATTTGCCATTTGCCTCCCATTTTCCTCTCCCCCACTTCACCCTTGCCGTTTTATTTGCCCTCTCTATCTATCCTCCCTCTCTTTCCCCGTTCGCCTCTTTTCCGTTTGCTTGTCGTCATGGATAGTCCCTTATCCGCTCCTTTGTCTCCTGGGGAAAATTTAAAAGATGTTTTGTTTAGAATGATGGAATCTTATCGTAATTGTACCCTAGAGGTGAATTTTAGAATTTTGCTTCGCAACTTCTATGTTGGATTAAATATGTCTCATAGACAACTTTTGGATTGCGTTGCCAAAGGCAATTTTATTGAAATTGATCCAGTATGGCGCATGAAATTATAGAAGGTATAGTAGAGGAACTCTACCTCAACAAAAGGGGCCTCATCATACCCAAGAGGAAACGCAAGTTTTTGAGAAGATTTGCGAAGTAAACAAGATGTTACAAAAGTCTCTTGAACCTCTTAAAAGCGTTAGTGGGAATCTCCACCGCATGAATATGTTGATTACCCTTTGCAATAAGCGGTTGGATTCATTAGATCTAAAAAATTCAGAATATGAAGGGAAACGTAAAGAACATCCCGGTTTCGAGCTTGATTCTGCTAAAAAGTTGAAAACCAAAGATGGCAATACCTAGATCTATCCTTGCTTTTTATGCCTAGCTAGGGGCATTAAACGATAGCGCTTGTTGGGAGGCAACCCAATTTTATTTTTATTCCTTGCTTTTTGCTCCTGTTTAGTAATAAATAATTTATCTATCCTCTGTTTGGGATGTGTTTTTTTGTGTTTAATTAGTGTTTGTGCCAAGTAGAACCGTTGGGAAGACTTGGGGAAAGTCTCGATACTTGCTGTAAAAAACAGAAACTTTAGCACTCACGAGAACTGCTGCCATTTTTATAATTTTTGGGGTTCCAGATCTTACGCTAGATACATATTACTACAGACTTTTCTGTTTTTGACATATTCTGTTTTTCGTGTGTTGTTTGCTTATTTTGATGAATCTATGGCTAGTAAAATAGTTTATAAACCATAGGGAAGTTGGAATACAGTAGGTTTAACACCAATATAAATAAATAATGAGTTAATTACAGTACCTTGAAGTGGTCTTTTGTTTTCTTTCGCTAACGGAGCTCACGAGATTTTCTACTTTAAGTTTTGTGTTGTGAAGTTTTCAAGTTTTGGGTAAAGATTTGATGGATTATGGAACAAGGAGTGGCAAGAGCCTAAGCTTGGGGATGCCCATGGCACCCCCAAGATAATCTAAGGACACCTAAAAGCCAAAGCTTGGGGAGGCCCCAGAAGGCATCCCCTATTTTCGTCTACTACTATCGGTAACTTTACTTGGAGCTATATTTTTATTGACCACATGATATGTGCTTTGCTTGGAGCGTCTTGTATGATTTGAGTCTTTTCTTTTTAGTTTACCACAATCATCCTTGCTGTACACACCTTTTTAGAGAGCCATACAAGATTTGGAATTTGTTAGAATACTCTATGTGCTTCACTTATATCATTTGAGTTATATAGTTTTGCTCTAGTACTTCACTTATATCTTTTAGAGCACGATGGTGGATTTGTTTTGTAGAAACTATTGATCTCTCATGCTTCACTTAGATTATTTTGAGAGTCTTAAATAGCATGGTAATTTGCTTAAATAATCCTAATATGCTAGGTGTTCAAGATTAATTTTTTTCTTCTTATGAGTGTTTTGAATACTAAGAGAAGTTTGATGCTTGATGATTGTTTTGAGATATGGAGGTAATAATATCAAAGTCATGCTAGTTGAGTAGTTGTGAATTTGAGAAATGCTTGTGTTGAAGTTTGCAAGTCCCGTAGCATGCACGTATGGTAAAGGTTATGTAACAAATTTGAAACATGAGGTGTTATTTCATTGTCTTCCTTATGAGTGGCGGTCGGGGACGAGCCATGGTCTTTTCCTACCAATCTATACCCCTAGGAGCATGCACATAGTGCTTTGGTTTTTGATGACTTGTATATTTTTGCAATAAGTATGTGAGTTCTTTATGACTAATGTTGAGTCCATGGATTATACGCACTCTCACCCTTCCATCATTGCTAGCCTCTTCGGTACCGTGCATTGCCCTTTCTCACATTGAGAGTTGGTGCAAACTTCGCCGGTGCATCCAAACCCCGTGATATGATACGCTCTTTCACACATAAAACTCCTTATATCTTCCTCAAAACAGCCACCATACCTACCTATTAGGGCATTTCCATAGCCATTCCGAGATATATTTCCATGCAACTTTCCACCATTCCGTTTATCATGACACATTCATCATTGTCATATTTCTTAGCATGATCATGTAGTTGACATAGTATTCGTGGCAAAGCCACCATTCATAATTCTTTCATACATGTCACTCTTGGTTCATTGCATAACTCGGTACAACGCCGGAGGCATTCATATAGAGTCATATCTTGTTCTAAGTATCGAGTTGTAATTCGTGAGTTGTAAATAAATAGAAGTGTGATGACCATCATTCATAGAGCATTGTTCCAAAAAAAGAGAAGGGCCAAAAAAGAAAGGCCACATAAAAAATAAAAAAATAAAGAAGGGACAATGCTACTATCCTTTTTCCACACTGGTGCTTCAAACTAGCACCATAATCTTCATGATAGAGAGTCTTTTGTTTTGTCAGTTTCATATACTAGTGGGAATTTTTCATTATAGAACTTGGCTTGTATATTCCTACAATGGGCCTCCTCAAGTGCCCACACCCACTTAGCTTCTTTTGTTGAGCTTTCATACATTTATAGCTCTAGTGCATCTGTTGCATGGAAATCCATACTCCTTGCATTAACATCAATCGATGGGCATCTCCATAGCCCGTTGATTAGCCTCATTGATGTGAGACTTTCTCCTTTCTTGTCCTCTCCACATAACCCCCATCGTCATATTCTATTCCAACCATAGTGCTATATCCATGGCTCGCGCTCATATATTGCATGAAAGTTTGTAGGTTTGAGATTACTAAAGTATGAAACAATTGCTTGGCTTGTCATCGGGGTTGTGCATGATGAGAGCATTCTTGTGTGATGAAAATGGAGCATGACTAAACTATATGATTTTGTAGTGATGAACTTTCTTTGGCCATGTTATTTTGAGAGGACATAATTCCTTAGTTAGTATGCTTGAAGTATTATTGTTTTTATGTCAATATGAACTTTTATCTTGAATATTTCGGATCTGAATATTCATACCACAATTAAGAAGAATTACATTAAAATTATGCCAAGAGCACTCCGCATTAAAACTTCTGTTTTTATCATTTACCTACTCGAGGACGAGTAGGAATTAAGCTTGGGGATGCTTGATAGTCTCTAACGTATCTATAATTTTTGATTGCTCCATGCTATATTATCTACTGTTTTGGACATTATTGGGCTTTATTATCAACTTTTATATTATTTTTGGGACTAACCTATTAACCGGAGGCCCAGCCCAGAATTGCTGTTTTTTCCGATTTTAGGGTTTTGAAGAAAAGGAATATCAAACGGAGTCCAAACGGAATGAAACCTTCGGGAACATGATTTTCTCACCGAACATGATCCAGGAGACTTGGACCCTACATCAATACACAAAGGAGGAGGCCACGAGGTAGGGGGGCGCACCTACCCCCCCAGGCGCACCCTCCACCCTCGTGGGCCACCTGTTGCTCCACCGACGTACTCCTTCCTCCTATATATACCTACGTACCCCCAAACGATCAGAGACGGAGCCAAAACCCTAATTCCACCGCTGCAACTTTCTGTATCCACGAGATCCCATCTTGGGGCCTGTTCCGGAGCTCCGCCGGAGGCAGTATCCATCACAGAGGGCTTCTACATCATCACCATAGCCCCTCTGATGAAGTGTGAGTAGTTCACCTCAGACCTATGGGTCCATAGTTATTAGCTAGATGGCTTCTTCTCTCTTTTTGGATCTCAATACAATGTTCTCCCCCTCTCTTGTGGAGATCTATTCGATGTAATCTTCTTTTTGCGGTGTGTTTGTTGAGGCCAATGAATTGTTGAGACCAATGAATTGTGGGTGTATGATAAAGTCTATCTATGAACAATATTTGAATCTTCTCTGAATTCTTTTATGTATGATTGGTTATCTTTCCAAGTCTCTTAGAATTATGAGTTTGGTTTGGCCTACTAGATTGATCTTTCTTGCAATGGGAGAAGTTCTTAGCTTTGGGTTCAATCTTGCGGTGTCCTTTCCCAGTGACAGTAGGGGCAGTAAGGCACGTATTGTATTGTTTCCATCAAGGATAACAAGATGGGGTTTTCATCATATTGCATGAGTTTATCCCTCTACATCATGTCATCTTGCTTAAGGAGTTACTCTATTTTCATTAACTTAATACTCTAGATGCATGATGGATAGCGGTCGATGAGTGGAGTAATAGTAGTAGATGCAGGCAGGAGTCGGTCTACTTGTCTCGGACGTGATGCCTATATGCATGATCATGCCTAGATATTCTCATAACTATGCTCAATTCTGTCAATTGCTCAATAGTAATTCGCTCACCCATCGTAGAATACGTATGCTCTTGAGAGAAGCCACTAGTGAAACCTATGGCCCCCGGGTCTATCTTCATCATATTAATCTGCCAATACTTTGCATTTTACTTTGCTTTTATTTTACTTTGCATCTTTATCATAAAAATACCAAAAATATTATCTTATCATATCTATCAGATCTCACTCTCGTAAGTGGCCGTGTAGGGATTGACAACCCCTTATCGCGTTGGTTGCGAGGATTTCTTTGTTTTGTGAAGGTACGAGGGACTCACGCGTAGCCTCCTACTGGATTGATACCTTGGTTCTCAAAAACTGAGGGAAATAGTTACGCTACTTTGGTGCATCATCCCTTCCTCTTCGGGGAAAAACCAACACAGTGCTCAAGAGGTAGTAGAGGGAGTATACCGTTGGATGTGTCCCATACAAAACAAGTCTCCTGGTTTGTCACCGCAAAGATGCGGTTAGAAAGGAGCACAATGTCTTCGTACTCGTACGACAACAAATCGGCCGCAGACAGCATCGTCCACCTTTGACCGCCATGTGCCAGGTTCGTTCTATCTTCTTCATCTCACTATGGTTCCATCGTACCAATTTAGGCGGTGGCCAGTTGCATGGCTGATCCCAATGTTGGACAAAGGTTCTACGGGAATGGTGTCGCCATTGTAAATGTTGTGCAAATTGATGTTGGTACCCTCCCGTACATATGCAAGCCAATCTCCACTCGCACCGAGCCTAACCTACGAAACAATGGGCATGGGGAGAATTAGGAAATGGACACGGAAGTAGTCTTTAGAATGCATTTACTATGTGATAAAACTCATCTTACCTGCTCATCTGATAAAATTCGAGTGCCCCTCAACGTCGGCATCTCAAGGGGCGTCAACTTGCAACTATGACCATGCTGCGCTGGAGAGCCCCCCAAGGAAACATCCTCGTGCATTGCACAGAACTTCAAGATGCATTTGTATGAGTAGTTCATATTGTGAGAGAAAAAGATGAGCGAGGGAAGGCCCTATTAGCAAAAGTGGAGAGGGGTGTAGGTTTCTTTTTGCCAAATTTCCATAGATTTCTTCCTATCCATCATATATAAATCAGGCGGCCTATAAAAAAGCAGAGTTGGTGATGATGGTGTGCCTGCCATCCTGCAATATGGGCCGTCCGATCTATATCTAACGGATAGGAAGGAAACTATGATAATTTAGACGCACTCCTCTCCACATTTGCAGATAAGGCCTTCCTTCGTTCATCCTTTTCTCCCACAAGATCTTGATGTTCCATGCAATGCACGGGCATCTTGCTCGTATAAGAGGGGTGTGGGTATTCTTTTTGCAAAATTGCCATAGTTTCCTTCCTATCCGTCAGATATAAATCAGACGGCCTATACTGCAGGATGGTAGGCAGACGATCATCAACAACTCTGTATTTTATAAGAATAAGAGTAGAGTAGAGATAGAGATAGAGAATACTAATACCAATGTGCTGGACCGTGCATTGCAATGGATCCAAAGTAGTAGAATAATACTTGTTCACGGGCTTGAAATATAAACACTCTAGTTTTGATATACATATATTAGTCAAAGTAAATCATACTTCACTGAAAATACATTCCTCGGGCTGTTTTGATGGTTTGAAGATAATAGGTTTTAAAAAATTTGGAGCTATTTTTTTAACATTTTCTAGCATGGCACGGCATCCGGTGCACCTAATCGTCTGAAAGAAAATTGAAGTTTGGGTCGGTGGCACACCCTACGGCAAGATGCCCATGAGGCCTTCTTCTATAACTAGAAAGATGCTCGTGTATTGCAGGGAACATCAAGATGCATTTTTTTTTACAAAACACCTTTGTGATTGATCCTTGCAGGAGTAATCCCATGTGTAAAAACTAATGATATCTCAAGAATTTTATCGGAAAAATGGTATCTTTGGAACAAGTTTTCTCTACTAATGCTCCTTGCAGCAAGAGGTATGCAATGCATGTGTCAGCAGACATGACAGCTTGTCCATGGAAGTTGAACCATGCCGACCATCACATTTCTTGTTTCTACCACTGCCACACCCACACACGATTTCCATGATGCCACTCCAACCCAGGGCACGACGTCCCCTGATGTGCACCTCATCCCTCTTGGCCCCACCTCTCCTCTGCCTTTCTGTGCATGACATGCGGGCCAGCTGAACTGCGGCGACCATCAACTTTCTACCATAGCCACACCCGATTGGACGCGATTTGCCTGTACCGATCCGTACTCCCGCACCATCAAATTTTCATCCAGCGGCTGTGACACATTTCATCCCGTGCATCAATCCTCACCTAGAGTACTTCTGTACTATAGGTAGTACCCACCGGTGTGACCATCTACGCCTCGTAACGCCTCGACGCCCAGCTGTGGCACCCTCGCCACAGCCACGCCACCACCATGAGAATGACATGTGTTGCAGCCGCATTTAAGTGCACCAGCCAGTTCATCTCAAATGAGTGAGTCACGAACCACGCCACCTCCATGAGAATGATGTCAGGACCGGGTTTTTTTCGGGATATTAATTTCCCAAAAGCGGCCCTTGTGCTCACCAGCCCCAGGATTACTGTTAGCTGATGAGACACCAACTTGTTATAGAAACTCCAAGCAAACTACAAAATATGTAGTACAAGACCATTCTAGCCTATGGGTACAACAATTGGTTTCTAGCGGTTGATGGCGAAAGCGGTTTGCGGATCATCAGCGTCTATGGGACTCCATTTCCCACAGGAACAGCTGACCAGGATAACACCTATCTTTGTGAGGCTGCTATCTCCATTGCGTAGGTTCCGGGGCTGTCATCGCAATGTTCCTTTCCACGCAAGAAATCTGGCCAAGACAATAGCCAGGGACAAGCCAGTTAGTACTTTGAATGTACTCGCAAACATTAAGAACACAGGTATAATATAGCCACTGATAATCATGCTTTGAAATATTCCATGATTACTTCGTCGGTCATAAATGAAGCTCATGATGCATGCAAGCAGGTTAATCATGTCATATATGAATATGCAATCAGCGAGTAGAAATGGAATGCACCGATCGGGTGTCTGAAGCGACGCCTCGAAAGGATAACAATATAAAGTATGCCTCAGTCAGGCGTCTAAGCGACACAACATAAAGGGCTTATAAGTAGATAAAATATCAAGCATGCCACAGTCGGGCGTCTGTGCGACACCGCATCAAGGGCTTATAAGTAAGTATAATAACAAGCATGCCACAGTCGGGCGTCTGTGCGACACTACATAAAGGGCTTACGTATAAAAATAATCATAGTGAATATCCAGGAGGTAGAACCGTCCCAGGGATACTCAATAATTCAAATAACATAAATGGTTAGTCCATAATAATAATAATCATAATAATCATACATCACAAGTCATGATTGATATTCTGGTTTAGTAGTTTCTCCTCCGAAGACCGACACTAAGAATGACACTTGACCCATCCCAGACTATAGTCCTTAACCATTGACACGGCTATTCGAATAGGTTTAATATCTCTGCAGAGGGTGTACTCTTTACCCACGAGTAACGGATTCCTTTAGTCCATCGGGACTAATTCCGTCTACAATCTTTTAATTGAAAACACCCTAACCGCACACACCAGCCAAACTCAACGGTGTCTGGAATCACCCTTGACACCTGTTAAGCAAAACTCTAAGTGGGGAGGCTACAACCTCGACTAGCATGGGATCACAAAATTTATACCGCACGCAAACTGGGGGAGCTACCCCCTTCGGCTACAACCGAAAACACCCATGCCCCCGGACCGGATGACTGGCTTTAATCCAGGGCCATGGAACCCTCATCGCGGTCTCTCTGTATGGTGTGTGCTAGACAGGGGTTGACAACTTACTGAACCGTACCCTACCTACGACAGGGACAAGTGGTAGCACGAAACAAGTATGGGGGTTACTGGAACAAGACTCGATCTACGGCCGACTCAGGAGGCTTAAGTATTTCCTACATGACATGTATAACACAAATATCTCAACCAACAGAATCACCACTCATTATACCTTACAATGCCATACCGAACATAACCGTCCCGACGAAGACCGGAGACAAGCTCACACCTACCCAAGGCAGAGGCTTTCCCGGATTTCTTTCCGGCATGCATATAAGGCATATGAGGAAGATGACCATCACAAGTATATCCACTTCCAACAGCAAGGAATATCTCCAATATGCATTCATGCAAATGATCGTACCACCCCGCGAGTTTTTCGTATCGAGGGGGGGTGTTATAATCGAATTAACCAACACACAAAAAGATTACACGAGGGTTCAGAATGCTTGCCTTCAAGGTGTGGAGAGTCAGGGTGCATTCCAAAACTTTGAAAGTTTTCTTCTCTCTCCCACAAATCCTATTTTTGGAAATATATAAATTAACACATAGTTTAAAAACAGTAGAAAAAAGTTGCTTGGAAAATTTTGAAATAAATATGAAAATAAACTAGACAATATTTGAGGAACAACAGAAAAAGATTCAAGTCATTTGGATTCATATTTTAAAAGTTATAGCCAGTCAAAGTTTTGGTCAAATTTGTTTTTAAAATAAAATAGAAAAGAAAACGTTTCAAAAGGAATACGCTTTCCGGGTAGCGAAGACGTACTCTGGGGTTTACGTCTTCACTTATCCAGCGTGGACCGGCTCGTGGTCACTGACAGTCGGTCCAGCGGGCCCACTGGTCAGGTTTGACTGGTCTCCACTCCCTCTCCTTTCCTCTGCCTGAGCGGGGGCGGGACTCCGGCGATCGTCGCCGGCGAACGAGGGCTCCTTGGGGGCATCCGAGGCCAGGGATGGATCCGCCACTCCTAGGCGGCCCTCCCGGTGGTCGACTGGTTGGCGGGGACGGAGGGAATCACCGGCGGCGAGCTCCGCGGCGGAGAGAGCTTCGGGCAAGTTTGGGGCTCTGGGATACCGTGGCTCCCGACCGTGTTTGAGGTGCTGGGCAGCTCCGCAGGGTCAAGGGGAGTCGGGCGGTGGTGTTGGAAAGGCGGGGGAGGCCCTGGCTGTGACGGACGGGGTTGGGGCGTGGCGGCAACCGAACTGGCCGGAGACCGAGAAGATGGCTTTCCCTCATTGATTTCGGGCGGCGGGTGTGTTGTGGTAGTGGCCTGAGGTTGCCTGGGTGCTCGGAGGAGCTCGGGGGCCTCCTTTTATAGAGCAACGAGTTCGGTTCGCTGCGGCCGTGGATAAGCTCATCGGCGACCGCCGTCCTGTTGCTGCAGGCGACGTGGCGACGACGTGCGCTAGCGGACGACCTTGCGGATGAGTTCGGGCTATTCAAAGGGGGTAGCTGGCGCGCTGCTGCGGCTTGGGCGGCGCCGTACATGGCAGAGCCCTGCTGCGGCCGTCGGCGGCTAGCGTCGGTGGCGTTGTGGGGCGCCAGGAGGAGGGCCAGGCGGCTCTGTGGCACGGGAGGAGTTGGGGCACTGCTGTGCGCGGCCAAGGGGCAGCACGGGCATGGGTCGGTTGGCAGCGAGACGCGGCGGCTCGGTGCTCGCGCGTGCAAAACATGCGCTCTGGGCACGCCCAGCGCACGCACGCTACGTGCTCGACACAATGCGAGAGCTTGCTAGAGGATTAGGTTGGGGCTGGGGACTAGCAGGCCTGGGTTAGGGTTAGTTAGGAGCTCAATGGACATGGTTGTTAGGTCAGACGATCAAGATCACAAAGCAAACCAATAATCATGCCAAATCTGCTCATACACTCAAGGTGTTCGACAAAATGCTAAGTGCATCTAGGCAATTCTTGGGGTGGCCCAAATTTCTAGATTGGGGTCTCTTTAGTTGAAAGAGAGGGTGGTGAGGTTAGTTTGACAAAATCAGAAACTTGTTAGTGAAAGTTTTCCAAAACATCAGTTTTGGAAAGAAAGAAAAGGGCATGGTTACAAGCACTAAAAATTCTCCAATGGGTCCACTCTTCTGGACTTAAGGGTTTTGTAGCATGGGCTATAAGCAGGAGAAAGCTCAAGAGTACTAGAGCAAATTTAACTAGGGTTGCAGTAGAAAGAGCCAAACTGGACCAGAAAGCAAAAGAAGTTGATTCACTCAAATTTTTCAAAGAACATAAAAGGGTTTCTGCATAAAGTATAATAATATACTTCCATTAACATCCCAAAATTTTGGTGGAGGCTTTAAAGAAATATTTAATTAGGTTGCAGTGTAAAAATGCTCACTGGACCAGATTTTAAAACTTGGTGTAGAGCTCAAAATATTAAGTGAATGAATTATATTTTTCCATAAAAGTGATTCAAAAACATCATATGACATCTCCAAATATATCACGAGGTTGCAGTGCAAATTGGGTCCTGAAACTTAAAAAAAATCATTTCAAGGAATAAATCTCTGGGAGAATTAGTTATGCAATTAAATCCACTTTTAAGAGAAAAATTTTTCTCGAGGGAGAAAACAAGTCCAGTAATATATTTGGAAACTTTCACTTGGGATAAAACTCCATAATAATCCAAGAAAGGATGGTACTGAAATCAAAGAAAACCCAGAAAAATGAAAAGTTTAATTTCCTGGCAAAATTTTAATTAGTAAAACAAGGTTAAAATTTTGGGGTGTCACAAATGACATGTGTTGCAGCCGCATTTAAGGTTCGTATGTCATTGACTCATAGGCCGGTGCACTACGCAACTGAAGCTCGGTCCCATGGGCCCCGAGAGGGAAATGTGCCCGTGCGTTGCGACGGATAGGAAGGCCTTGTGGTGCTCCCGCAGTACGAGCTTGTGCTGAAGTCGGATGAGATTTGGTAACCAACTAGTAAGCTACACGTGCATTGCACGCATGAGATTTGGTAACCAAATCTCTACTCTCTATATCTATATCTATATCTATATCTATATCTATATCTATATCTATATCTATATCTATATCTATATATATATCTATATCTATATCTATATCTATACTCTTATAAAAAAAGAGTTGGTGATGACGGTGTGCCTGCCATCCTGTAATATAGGCCGTCCGATTTATATCTGACGAATAGGAAGGAAACTATGGCAATTTTGCAAAAAGATGCCCCTACCCCTCTCCACATTTCCAAATAAGGCCTTCTGTTGTTCATCCTTTTCTCCCACAACATAAACTACTCATACAAATGCATCTTGATTTTCCATGCAACGCATGGGCATCTTGCTATTTATGAATAAATAACACTATATCAACGAGCCCCATCAGACACAAAATTTCTTGGTTTCCGTGCTACAGCTAGATCTTCCCCATGTATCTATTTTCCAACCTGGCGGCAGGTGGGGTGTGGTTTTCCAATGGTCAGTTTGCTCAACGGCGGTCCCACATGAAAGTGAAAATGCTAGGAAACAAGCCTTCCCTAGCTATGTGGCGTGCCGGACGAGCCGTGGAGTACTCCCGATTCCCGGGAGCGTGGGGGTGCGACGCAAACGCGGTAGGGCTTTTCCTTTTACTAGCAACGTGCCCATGCGTTGCGACGAATCCAAAGTAGTAGAATAGTAGTATTTGTTCACATACTTGAAAGAAATCACTCTTGTTTTGATATACTCCTAATATATTACTTTTTACTCAAAATATATTTCTCAGGCTATTTTGATGAAATGAGGAAGGGATGTGGCTGCTTTCAAGACAATAAGGGGATTTCTACAAATTGGAACAGAGAAGTGGGCTATTGTTGCAAAAATGCCACAAGTTACCTCACAGCCGTTAGATGCAAATCTAATGGTCAGAAATGACGGATGGCAGACACACCACCATCACCAACTGTGACTTTTATAGGAGTAGGAGTAGAGAAAAATGTATAAATTGTAAGATTTGGTTATGCTCCTTGCCACGATTGATAGATAGAAATAATGATTGGAAACGCTAGGTCGGGCTATTTCTGCCAGATAAGCAGGGTACGTAGTAGATAGGTTGGTGCATCGTCCGTTTGGTCACATGCGGTCCGACATGTTCTAGTGTTTCTAGCAAGATGCCCGTGCGTTATACGAAGTTGCTGGAAAAGGTAAGCATAACTTATAAATGGACGGATGGAGTACTAGTTACAGTGATGCATATAATTAAGCAAATGGATCGCACATGCCGGTATTGACTGGAACGAGAATGCAATAGCACAATAAGAATTAAGGCCATGATGATGCGATCACAGTGGTGGTTACAGGAGGCAACAAGAAAGATGCATCCATCGACGTACGACCTCCTCCTCCTCAACTTAGTGCCGCGGGCCACCGATCGGCGGCTAAGGAGCGGCAGATTTTGTGGCGAGGTCAAGGTGCTTCTCAGCAAAGGCATCCAAGGCTTCCAGCCGGTTGAGGAAGGCCAACGTCGTAGCATCCTCAATGGCCTTGTAGATACCTATGTACACGATTTTCTCATACATGTGGATGTGTAGGTCGATGAATTGTTGCAGGGCGAGGCGCCTCGCGGCGAGCGCGACCTCCAGGTGGACATTCTTCGTGGCATCGGCGGGCAGTCGCAGGGCCACCAGTGCTTGAAAGAGGTTCCGACAATGGAGGCCGATTACGGTGGCAGGCAATGAGGAGCCCAGGTGCACGGGCTGGAGGAGTACGGCGATGTCGTCCCCGAGCTTCTTGAGGATGGTGAACTTGTTGGTGGTGGCAACGATCATCTGGTCCAACTGAGAGTCGTAGTTGGCGTCGACGGCGGCCATCCACCAGCCGATCGCAAACACCGTCTGGAGACGATCCTCGGCGCCATGCCGCAGGACGACGTCGTGGACCATCGGGCACAGCCGCTTGCCGCTCATGCGCATCGCTGCCATGGGTTTGGAGTGAGCACTTTTGCGCTTAGTGTAGGTGCTTACGCACATGCTTAGGTGCTTACGATGTGGCAGATGCATTTGAATGGAGGGGCACCTTTATATGAGTGCAAACAGCGTTGTATTCACATCATGCAGCCTCCCGGTCCTCCTCTATGGCAATTTTGTAAAAAGATACCCACACCCCTCTCCACATTTGCAAATAAGGCCTTCCCTCGTTCATCCTTTTCTCTCACAAGATAAACTACTCATATAACTGCATCTTGATGTTCCGTGCAATGCATGGGCTTCTTGCTATTCTCTCACAAGATAAACTACTCATAAAAATGCATCTTGATATTCCATGCAACGCATGGGCATCTAGCTAGTTTCTTTTAAAATAGTTACTATGATAATTAGGTTGAAGTGATATATTATATGTCTGCCCCGAATGATTTCGAATTTACTAGTAGTAACAAAGAAAAGGTTGTCTTGTCAATTAATGGAAAACAGGGTGAAAACTATCACATGAGGCCGGTGAAAACAAGGCACATTGAGTTCAGCGTCATCGTCACTACAGCTGTGTCCGCGCGTGAAGTCTACATATCGAGGGGCCTATGGAGAAAAAGACGTATCTTGTTTGTTTGAGTGAGGCACAAAGACATAATGTTTGAGAGAGAAACCGATTGACAAATTAAGATCAGATCGAGTTGTCACCCTTCTGCTGTCATTGTTGGGGTTGGGGTGTGGGGGAAGGGGAGGGAGAGAAAGACGTATCGAGATCGAGGTGCCACCCTACTCCTTCAAGATAATGTATCAGTGTGTGATTGAAAGAGGAGTAGATAGATTACTACAAGATCGAGGTGCCGCCCTACTCCTTCGGTGTCGGGTTGTGTGTGTGTGTTTGAGAGAGAAGCATGTCGATAGATTAGTATCAAGATTGAGGTGTCAACCTACTCGTTCGGTGTCGGGAAGTGTGTGTGTGTGTGTGTGTTTGTGGGTGGGTGGGTGGGGGCAGTGACACTTAGATATCTCTACTCTTATAAAAAACAGAGTTGGTGATGATGGTGTTCCTGCCATCCTGCAATATAGGCCATCCGATTTATATCTAACGGATAGGAAGGAATTATGGCAATTTTTCAAAAGGATACCCACACCCCTCTCCACATTTGCAAATAAGGCATTCCCGCATTCATCTTTTTTCCCACAAGATAAAATAATCATACAAATGCATCTTGATGTTCCAATAAAAATTATAGATACGACGGAGACATATCAAATAGTCATTAGGATCATATTCTGAATACAAATCTATAGGTCGGGAGCATGTGGGTTTCATTGCATCCACAATGGACCTCAATCCCTTGATGCCAAGTTTTTTATCCATTGAACCATTCCGCAATATTCTTATGATGTGTGTATTCTTATATTCATTGTTATTACCTACAATATCTGTAAAGCATGAAAACACAAATAGTAGTGAGATTATCTTTGTAATGCAGAGGATATTGTAATATAATAGAGGCTTCCTGTAAACCCTTGTATGCTATCACATGATTCTGATGAGAGAGCCCATGTGTGCTGTAATATGATAAGTAGATTAATATAATTTGGCACAACTACTCACAAAAATAGGCTCCCTGTTGGGGGCCCCAGATGTAAGGATAGTTGGCAGATGATTGGTTCATAATATACCGTATAGAAAGTTTATTGCCAAACCATGATAACGAGAGTGCAGAGCCAGTAGGTAGATCGTAGTGTAGATAACAGGGGTACACCACAACCACCATAAATAAATCGGGAAAGCGGAATTGGCTGGAAAACATAGGGTTTGCCGCTAATAATATGCAGCCTATCGATCACCTACAGGCCAGCTCTATTCATCTGAAGGTGCACAACTGTTACTATCAGTTTAGTCTATCAAAGACCGCGCAACTCCCACCATTTCCAGGGTACTATGGAAGACCAACTCGATGTGCGCAATCATTTAGCAGAACCGACCCAATAGAGCTGTCGACTGCAGATGTTCCTGCTCCCCTTCCTGACAAGGAACATACTTTGCTTACTAAAGAAGAACAGAAGAGGAACATATTAAAAAATAGAAGAGGAAGCATATTATTGAGATTCCCCTTCTTTCTATACAATGTTGGTTGCCCACCCATGATGAATCAGAGCGCCCAAAGAAATGGAATTCCATGATGTCTCTCTATCACTACTGCAGGATGGTCCAAACCTGACACTACGATTAGAGAACCTTCGAGAAAATGTCTGTGATGCAATGATTGCAAACGGTGGTGTAGGAAAACCGTCAAAAAGGTGCAAAACGTTTGCGATGACAGATGCATCAAACACGGTTCAGAATTTAGTTGCGTGTGCGATGCAGGGCATACGGTTCAGCTCAATGAACTGTTTGTGATGAGGAGCCACAAAAGAAACGGGCAACCAGATGAAGGCGTGTGCGATATACAACATACGGTTCACTAGGATGAACTGTGTGTGATTAGGCAACAAAATGGAAACGGTTCAACTAAAGAAGATGTGTATGATACACGGCAAACATGTCCGTAATCTGAAATGTGTGCGAAGACCAATAATAACACAGACGATTGCTGCTAATAAGCCTTGTGGATTGCTCTGTCTACTGTAGAATAACATGTATATATATAACTGAAATAAGCATCCAATTACATACAGTACAAAAAAAGATACATCCGTGAGCCGAACGAATTTTTTTCTGTCATTCATATGACACTTCTATGACAATAATTGTGACAAAACCCGGTATCATCATAGATGTGGTGGGCTCCTACTTCTATGACAAAAAATCATGACAGAAAATGGGCTTTTCGTCCTAGGCGGGCCGTAGACGCAGCTGCATGACATTCTTTGGGCCGTCCATGACGGAAATAACCGTGGTAGAAGCGAGGGGGAGGAAAATTTCGGGGACTTCCCGGTTATGGTGGGAGGTCGGGGAACAAGCGATGCGCGTTTCTCTCGTACACGTACGCGCATGTGTGCGAGGCGTTGGCTCTAACTGAATCCGAGCGAGGCGTTGGGCTCTAACTAAACCCGAGCGATTGCACTGCAGGCTACGCGTTACTGAACCCGAGCGATCGATCGATGGCTGTTAACTGAACCCGATCGAGCGATTCCTTCGCTACTGCTGCTAACTGAAGGCGATTGATTGGATGAACAGTGAGTGTAGCGGGGGGGGGGGGGGGGGGGGGGGTTGGATGAACAGTGAGCGGTGGCATTTCCTCTAGATGAACATGACCCCGTGGTGTGGAGGGCTGGATGAACAGTAGACGGTGGAGGGGTGCCCGTGGAGTGTTGGTTGAATAGTAGCCGGTGGAGTAGCTCGCGGTGGAGGCTGGATGAATAGGAGCCCGTGGAGGCTGGAGGAAGTCGATGGTAGCCCGTGGAGGCTGCAGGAGGTCAACGGTGGAGATGAACAGTACAACATGGAGTCCCGTTTTGCGGTACGCCACACCCCTCCCGATGAACAAGATCCCTGTTTCGACCGTAGGAGGTCCGTTTCGTCCGTTTTGCGGTACGCCACACCCCTTCCCGATCAACAGGAACCCCATTTCGACCGTAGGAGGTCCGTTTCGTCCATTTTGCGGTACGCCACACCCCTCCCGATCAACAGGACCCCCGTTTCGACCGTAGGAGGTCCGTTTCCTATGTTTTGCGGTACGCCACACCCCTCCCGATCTACAGGACCCCGTTCCGAACGTAGGAGGTCCATTTCCTCCGTTTTGCGGTATGTCAGGCCTCGTTTCCATCGCATGTTCCATCCAAGCCCTCCCGATGAACACGACCATGCATTCCGTTCCGACCCAGCTGGTTGGCTCCCACGTGTTCCGTTGCCTCTCGATGAAGACGACGCATTCCGTTGCCACCCGATGAACATGATGCATTCCGTTGCCTCGCCATGAACACGAGCATTCCGTTGCCTCCCCATGAACACGACGCATTTCGCTGCGTCCCCATGAACACTACGGTGACGCTGTTTCTCCGTTCCGACCCACCCATGTACACGAGCCCTGGCCGTACGTATGCGCGAGTAGGCGTTCGAGACCCCGCCCGTATGTACACATATGTGGCCGTATTTTCTTTCTTGCACCCTGGCCGCTATACATACGTGTACATGCTACGTGCATGCCTCTACTACAACACATGCGCGCCTCTACATCCACCAGTATATATGTACGTACAAGTTCGCAACCAGAATGACAACGCTACGTACGCTTCGACCAGGTGGGCACCGACTGTCAGGCACTTCCTTGCGTGAGAAGATGTAGCTGGTGGGTCCCAGCAGTCAGGAGGAACTGTTTTTTTCACGAAATACGAGGGCCCGTCCGATGGGTCCCCGCTGTCAGGTGGAGGAATAATTATTTTGCACGTAATAAGGAGGCACTTCCTTGCTGTGGCCGTGGACCCAGTTGTCAGCCTGTCCACGTACAGTCCACGTCCGATGGAAGTCATTCCTTGACCAGGTTGACCACGCCGCACCAAGAGCACCAGGGCGGTGGACGACGGCGAGACCTAGGAAGGGGACGACGCGGAGCCGGGGAAGACGCGACAGTGGATGCCCACGCGTAGAGGAGTACAAGGGTTCACTGGTTCGCTGCGGTGTGAGGCTGTCGTCACCGCAGAATAACGGGGGTGTGGGTGAGTAGAGGGATGGCCTGGCCAGCGGTGGGAGTAGTAGGGGGCGGTGAGGCCTCTGCCGCATCGCAGCCGGCCATGGGAGACCAGAGGTTGAAGAAGCACTACGGCTGTTGGATGGACGTTGTACGGTCACTGGAGCTAGAATCGTGCATATTGACTAAGTTGACAAAGCCCTCCGTCCCCGTCAACTTAGTAGGCCCACAAGTCAGCCTGCCACTATACTGGGTCCCAGCTAACAGGGGGAGTATTCATTTTTTTTGTGTAATAAGGAGGCACTTCCTTGCATGCGAAGATATAGCTAGTGCGTCCAAGCTGTCAGCGGCGGTAACGTTTTTTTCGCGAAATACAGAGGCCCTTTCGGTGGATCCCTGATGTTAGGTGGAGGAATCATTATTTTGTGCGTAATAAGGAGGCATTTCCTTGCGTGCGGCTGTGGACCCAGCTGTCGGCCTCTCCACGTACAGTCCACTTCAGAAGCATGTCGGTCGTTGACCATGTTGACTAGGCCGCGCCGAGAGCACCAGGGTGGTGGAGGATGGCGAGGCCTAGGAAGGGAACGACACGGAGGCAGGGAAGACTCGGCAGTTGTTTCCCACGCGGAGGGGAGTACAACTGTATGAGGGTTTACTGGTTCGTCTGCCGTCGCCGGAGAATAACAGCAGGTGTGGGTGAGTAGAGGGATGGCTAGACTAGCGATGGGAGTACGGTGGGGCGGTGAGGCCTGTGCGGCAGTAGAGCCAGCCGCGGGGAGGAGGGAGCAGGCAGTCCCGTCAGCGCTTGTTTGAGCGGCTGGAGCAGGAAGAGCAGAGATTGAAGAAGCACGACGGCCGTTGGATGGCCATCCAACAGTCTCTGCTTGTGCGTCAACCTTTTTTTTGGAAAGCTTCAAATCTGTGGAAAACAACATACAACCCATCTGCCATTATTTCTAATAATTTACAGCCCATTTGCTAATTGTTAAGATTTTTTTGGAGCCCATATTCTTTTTGTTAGCATTACATCCCATATTGTGGCCACGGTTAAAAAATTATACGAAATTTTGCATATTTCGGTGCGGTCCGAACTGTTTTTAATCCCGAAATTTTGACTCACATTCAATCTGATTTTAAAAATAAATGTATAACAATATAAAATCCGACAAATTCTCCACGCATAAAAATTAATGTAATTTAAACTATCGAAATGAAAAAAAAGATATTTGAAACTAATTGCCGGTTTGATGTGTTTTAAAAATGTACAACCCATTTCTCATTACTGATGGGCCATTTTCTCGGCCAGCCGAATGAAAGCTCTCCTCATCTTGAAAGATTTGCAGCCCAACAAGCCTGACAAAGCGACTTATTTGGCAAATCACAAAAAAAACTGGGATGTGGCCGTGGACCCAGCTGTCAGCCTCTCCACATAGAGTACTCTTCCGATGGAATGTCGTTGACCACGTTGACCACGCTGCGTCGAGAGCACCAAGGCGGTGGACAACGACGAGGCCTAGGAAGAGGGCGACGCGGTGCCGGGGAAGACGCGGCAGTGGATGCCCATGCGGATAGGAGTACGAGGGTTCACTAGTTCAGCTGCGGTATGAGGCTGCCGTCGCCGCAGGGCCTGGCTAGCGGTGGGAGTAGTAGGGGCGATGAGGCCTCAACGACAGCACAGCCGGCCACTGGAGGCAGGAGCAAGCGGTCTGCCCGGCGCTGGTTTGGGCAGATGGTGCAAGAAGAGCAGCGATTGAAGAAGCAGCAGGACCATTCGATTCAAATCCAACGGTTACTGCTGCTAGAATCGTTTGTTGACTAAGTTGACAAGCCCTGCTTACGCGTCAACTTAGTAGGCCCACAGGTCAGCCTCCCAACCGATGCGCCCTAGATGTCAGTGGGACGAATCATTTTTTTGCGTAATAAGGAGGCAGTTGATTGCGTGCGGCTAGGCTAGTGGAGGGAGTAGGGTGGGCCTGGGAAGCCTGCGCGACATCACAACAGGCCACAAGAGGAGGGAGCAGGCAGTCCCACCGGCGCTAGTTTAGGCGGCTGGAGCAGGAAGATCAGAGATTGAAGAAGCACGTCGGCCGTTGGATGGACATCCAACAGTCACTGCTGCTAGAATCGTGTGTTCACTGACAAAGCCTTGCGTAAACAAGTCAGCCTCGAAATTTGTGGCGTGTACAACCCATTTGCTATTATTTTTATAATTTGTACTCATTTTCTAATTCATATGGAATTTATTGCAGCCCGTTTTCCATTTTTAGAATTGCTGGCCATTTTCTTCTCAGTACCAGGGTCGAAAAATTAACTAAATATGTGGGAAATTTTGAAAAATTTCGCAAATTTTTGCTGGGTAATGAAACATTCTTAATCCAAAAATTAATATCCATACTAAAACAAATTTAAAAATAAATTAGTACTATGTCATGTTAAATCAAATGAAATACGTATAAGATATCAGTGAAGAACAAAAACAAAAAAAGAAACTTATATCCCATTTGCTATAATTTTTTTGGAATTTTAAACCCCTTTTGATATTACTTTTAACAGACATTGACCATACTCTTAAGCCAGGCCGGAATGCATCCCTCCTCGTCTTGAAAGATTTGTAGCCCAGCAATTCGGAGAAAATAAATAGGCCTAGCTTGGGTATTCTTCAAAAAGAAATACTAGGCTACCTATTTTCCAAAAGAACTCGTGCATGAGCATTTAGCTTTATTTATTTATTTATTTATGTTTAGGGGACCGTGAGCATGTACCTGGGCCAGATTCATGTGAGAGCCTCCCATCCAGGTAATTATGGGCTTCTCTATTGGGCCTTCATCAGTGGGCTGAATGTTATCAACAAGTGGAAAATGTGTTCCGTACGAAAAATAGTTGGCGCTACGTACGGTACGGGGCACTAAAGGATCGAACCATGCAACGACTTCCAAAACATTGTGTTTGTCGTTCTAACAACACATTTATTCAACCAACAGACGAAATATACTACTGATTGTACATTCAAAACAGCAGCAGCAGCAACCAGGGCTGGGGGTGCAACAGAAGCAGTAAGCAGGCCAGAAGAGGGAAGACGCAGCTCTGTCTTCCAAACCAAACATCAGCCATCATTACAAAAGGGCTACCAAAAAGGAACAAATGTATGCATCAAACTAAATAAAGATCCTACTACACCAAGTGTACGCATCTAACTAACTGACTCAGTTAGACATTACTAATTATTAAGCTGTGGAGATTGGCTGATGGCTTGAACCAGATGGGTGCCTGACAGGGGAAGCTCCAGCCGGTAGGTCGAAGTTTGATACTTGCGACCCTCTCTCCTACTTTGGGCTGCAGAGCATGGCAGCACATATTAGGGTATGGTGCATGCAGAGACACATGGTACGCTGCCATCGTGATCCTTATCGTCAGTTATCTCCTGGTTAATCGGATAATTCAGTGCGACAAACAAAGAGCGTGTACCAAGGCAACTTACTAGCCTCCAGTCAAAAATTCCTGAAGGCCCAGAGAAGCTGGGATCCTACTCAAAGACCTTGCAGTGACTGTGATTGTATTCAACGAAACAACATGTCCGGTACGTGCGAATGATCATCAATCTTTCGCCGTCGTCTGATCAAGCCAGGAACCACCTGCAACTGTCATGCCGCTTTTCTTTGAAAGGTTCTAGGATTAGGAAGGGTAGGGACACCAGGAGGCCTACAACATCATATCAAGTTGGAGTCAAATAACCGGGTGGCATGGTACTGAGATTGTCCACATGCGAAACAATGAGCTTGATTACCTCTGTGGGGAGCGAATTCCAGCCACTCTTTCGGCGGACGCTGCTCAGTTCTGCCATTGTTAGTGCTTGGGTTTCGGACGAGGGGGGGAGGCGCCTTAGCGGGGATGGAAGATTGGACGAGATTATGTGCGGCCAAAGATGGAGAAGCGAATATGTGCTACGGGAAGTCGACGGGTGATGATGACTACAGCATGCCGCTTGACTTACGAGACACATACCAGCAGCGGAGGGTCATGTCGATGCTAGACAACTTGCTTGAGTGATCACAGTACTGGTACTCCCGATAGTGCTATGCCCTAACTTGCTTGAGTAGAGTAGTAGAGTAGGACTCTGCTCTACTACTAGCACCGGAGGAGTAGTATATTCTAATCTAAAATAGTTACAAAATTCAATGCCCGAGCATGGAACGACTACGAACCATGCTCAAAGACCGTGTCTACGTGGTGTTTGGACATGGGCGACATCCCCAATGCCAACAGTGCTGCTCCTGTTGCACCGTATGTGTTTCTGTCCTTCCTGTTCGAAATCGTGGTAGAATTCATGATTTATTTTGTGCTTATTCGGATTAAATCTCGTAGTAACTTGCTCATATATTCAACTGGCGCAACGTCCCCTACAGCCACCCCCGTTTCATGGATGGCCTGGTCGATGCCTCCAAGGAGCCCTACGTCCACTGCTATGAGTGCCCGATGCCGTTTTGTGGCTCGCCGATGGACATGGTGCATCACCTCACGGATGCGTGCAGCGGTTAATGCTCGCCCTTGGCGGAGAACATCAAGTACGAGACGTGCTACCCGTTCACCATGCCGGAGTCGCTGGAGGATCACCGCCGCCTACTAGTCTCGGAGGAGGACGACATCGTCTTCCTCTTGATCGTGGGCACCGGTGAGGACCGCGAAGGCCGCCGCCCCGTCTCTGTAATGTGCGTCAGGGGCGACGCCGCTGACGCTGACACTGACACGAGGCTGATGTACGGGTGCGTGGTCAGTGTTACTAGCCCTACGGGTCACGTGGGCGGTGACACCGGCCTCATCGAACGGACTTGGACTCTGGGGAGCTGGGACTATCCCGCCAATGTGGACTTGGAAAACCCATGGCATCCTTTACCCGCCGACGCGGTGCACGGGGACTCCAAGGAGGTTCACCTGGACCTACGCATTATCAATTTAAATGTTGATCATTACTCTTCGCTCAATGTAATCCGCTGTCTAAGCATGTGGAGACTTCCATATAGGATCTTACTCTATTGGAGTATCGCGCATGAATAAAAGTTTATCCGCTTATGGTTTAGTCTAGAATCTTCCATGTGTGAATTTTTACTACAGTACTGGTGAAAGACTTACGATGAACCATTTCTTACATCTCCTCTGCCCGCTTGCAAGTCATCCTGATTTAATCCCTCCGTCTAGGTGTATAAGGGCATGGTTAATATTACTTAATAGTATAGCCAACTGTTGACTATAAGAAAGTGCCATGTCATCTGTAGCCAACATGTATAACAATCGATACTCAAAAACTAATTCTTAAAGATCATTTCTTGCAAAGCACAATAAGTGTTATTTCTTCACAAGTTTTGGATGCATGTTGAACAGTTGAACGCTTTTGTTAGCAAAATATACCTTTTTATCTATTTCACCCGGATGTTTGTGAGCTCTAGAGATGAAATAATATCTGAAGAAACCTATCGATACCCGTTACACATGAGATGACCCCCACATCCTTTGTCAAAATAAACAACTCACTGATGAATGCCTTTCACTCTTCGGTGCAACGCACGGGCACCTTACTACTATAGATTAGTACGACCAAAAATTGAACTAACATTATATATAGTACAATAAATGCTGATGCATGTCACCTAAAATTATATCATTCAAAACTATGTTCAAATACGAATCCAACGATATAGTTTTTGTTGACATGCACTAACATTTTGTTAGTTAAATCTTCAGTCAAATTCAATGGGGGACTAATAAACCACGTCCGATGTAGTACAAGTGTAGAGAGTGGCGCTGCACAAGAGTCTGACCTCTCACCCCGCTCGTGGCACGGCAGTAAAGCCGTCATATCACAAAACCCAACCACTCCCAGTAATAAGTGGCCTGGTAAAATAAATGGACAAGCAACCATCACATCCCTCCGTCTTTTTTGCATTTTATCTCTCTACATTTACTTTCTCCAGTTCATCTCGCACACTCGATCCCTAGCTACTACTCCTAGGGCCAGTTCTTTTGGCATCTTCCCCATCTTTTCCCACAAGACTAGTCACAGTGGAGAGTAACAATAAGGCGCCTCACTCATTTATTTGGGCTTCTAAACTACTACTCCGTCCTAGTTTATTCCTCACCATTGTAATTTGTGCTAAATTTTGAACAAAGATTTAACTGGTTTATTCCTCACCATTGTAATCCCTCCATCTAGGTGTGTAAGTCATCTTATGAAAACCAAATAATCCCAAAACACTTAGGCACAGTGCATTAACTTCTACCTCCTTTCTTGTTTATTGACATATCAACCAATAAGAGATAAAGAGTGTGCATGCTTTTAATGATTTGAGATATCAAACACGACATGCAGTGGTTAGTTCATTGCATGCAATACTATTAATTAGCAAATAAACATTAACATTTCTCGTTTTCTCCTCCTCCTTGGTCACGGTGCACAGCCTAAGATGACTTACTCACCTAGACGGATGGAGTAGTGCATGTGACATGCACTAACATTTCATTAGTTAAATTTATGATCAAAATTTGACATAGATTACAATGGGGACCAATAAACCTGGACGGAGGTAGGAGTTATGGGATTACTAATCTAGAAGCCTAAAAGAACTGGCCCCTCGTACTCCTACTAGTAGTAGTACTAAAGTTGGAATTCCAATTGCACATCACAACTTGTTAGGCAAAAAATTCGATACATGGTGTAGGAAGAGGTTCGGGAATTTGCATACCTTTCCAACCAGTGAGATACTCCGTACAAAGTACGACAGAGAAATAACCACAGAGAAGGAAGCTAAAAGTAAACAATCAAACGAGCATTTTTGCATTTGTTTTGCATTGAATCGTTTCACAAGCTTGACTAGTGCTGTTTTTCTACTTTTACAAAAACTGCATCGTAATGTTAAAACGTGCATTTGCACGTAGTACATAAGTAATAGTAGTACTCCCTCCGTCTAGGTGTATAAGTCTTCCCTCCTTCTTGGTCACGGTGCACAACCAAAGATGACTTATTGACCTGGACGGAGGGAGTAGCACAGTTTGCAAGCATATATTGAGAGAGACGTGTAGTGCGATAGTATATAGTAAAGTTTGTACTATATGCACGTACTTGCGAAATGCGTACGAATACACAAGGTTTCCAAACATTCCCTTTTACATACTTAATTAAGGACGCTAAAAATTCCTGACCGTTCGGGATTTATCATTTGCGTCCCAAAACTAATGAGGTCGCCTTACGAAACAAAAATTATACTCCTCCTAATAGCCACGACGCTCGCAGGAGCGCTTGCGGTGCGCCACGAGTGCCCTGGTGTGCGGCCATTTCCCAGCGTGCCGACACAACGCCTCTTCCTCAGCCTCGCAACTCGTGAGGTGCTGATTGGCGGCTTGCCGGCGAGCGAGCGCGATCTCACCAGTGTGGTGATCCGCCGCCAATAGGTACTCCTCCTCGCTGGAAGCGTGCATCCGGTCCACGTACTGACAAGTGTAGATGAGGCGCTTGGGCCTGACTGCACTCAGGGCGTCGGCACGAGCATCCTCCGCCACCCTCACGGCCCTCGCACGAGCCTTCTGCCAAAGAGCCAATTGCCTGACTCTCTCGGACGCGACATAGGCCTCCCTGGCAGCTTGTTCCGCGGTGCGCTTCTCTTCCTCGGCCTTCTTCTCCGCCTGTATTTTGGCGTGCTCTGCTGGAGGCAAAGCCTCCCACAAGGCGACATACATTTCTTTCCAAAGCTCCTGAAGACTGGGGGGATCGGCGGGCGGCGCGGCATTCTCCTCGTAGCGAGGAGCCGACGCATCCTCCGGCACGCATGCTGGCGAGATTGGGAATGCCGACGCATCCACCTCGATGTGTCGCGGCAAGGAGTGGAACACCGCCGCGTCCTCCTCGACTAGTGGCGGCGAGGAACGGAACAGCGACGCGTCGCATCGTCGGGAGGAACGGAATATCGACGCGTCCTCCTCGGCTAGTGGCGGCAAGGAACGGAACGGCGACACGTCGTGTAGCGGCAAGGAGCGGAACACCGACGCATCCTCCTCGACTAGTGGCGGCGAGGAACGGAACACCGACGTGTGACCATCTGCGCGGTGCAGCGAGGGGCTCCTAGGGCTTGGGAGGGGCGATGCCATGGTGGTCGACGTGAGAGGGAGGGGGAGGAGATAGTGATGAACGTGAACACAAGGGGGACGAGAGAGCGATGTCGTGGGAGGCGCAGTATTTATAGCGAGCAAGGGCACACCTACATAAGATATGGACTGAGCCGCACTGACTTAACTGTAGGTCCAGTTGCGTCACTGACATGTGGGCCAGACCCCTGTTGGGCCCATATGTTAGTGGCCCAATGCACCTGCAGTTAAGTAATAGCTACGTGGGCATATTTGTTGGAGGAAATTACGGGGTAGCGAAGGTGTGGAAATATTGTTGGTCACAACGGATTGGACGAGCGTGGGGGGAGGAGAGTCATGCATGCAGATTAAATTAACCCCACTAAAAACGATATTTTAAATGTGGCTACTCGATCTGTGGCAACTGGCGAGCCACCGCGCTCCAAGTCGTTCACCTGTGGTCCCGACCATCAACTCCTACGGATCAAATTATCATGCGGGCTGACTATTCCTACAAAGGTGCTCCACCACGTACCCGGTAACCGCGAATGCAGCAATCGTGCACCTAGGTTTTTAGGGTTTATTTGTTAACGTCGCCTTTACGTAACACTCATGTGTGCGAGACAGCGAGAGGCCAACTGCGTGCGTGCGCCTCTTCTCTTCGTATATGTAATCCACCATTTGTCTGGTGTCAAAAAAATTATAATAACTACTAGCAATGTGCCAATGCGTTGCCACACGATCAAAGTAGATTAATACATATTCACCGATTTGATAGAAAAAAAGTCTAGTTTTGAAATACGTATATCACTAAAAATATGTTATGTTTCACTCAAAATATATTCCTTTGGTGGTTTTGATTAGATAAGGGAGGAATATTGTTGGTTTCAAGATTTGAGAAGTGGTATATGTCTAATTCTACTAGCAAGATGCCCGTGCATTGCATGGAACATCAAGATCTTGTGGGAGAAAAGGATGAACGAGGGAAGGCCTTATCTCCAAATGTGGTGAAGAGTGCGGGTAAATTGCCATATTTTCCTTCCTATCCGTCAGATATAAATCGGACGACCTACATTGCAGGATGGCAGGCCCACCATCATAACCAACTCTATTTTTTATCCCTACTCTTATAAAAAGCATTGTCGGTGATGATCGTGTGCCTGCCATCCTGCAATATAGGCCGTCCGATCTATATCTGACGGATAGGAAGGAAACTATGGTAATTTTGCAAAAAGATACCCACACCCCTCTCCACATTTGCAAATAGGGCCTTCGCTCGTTCATCCTTTTCCCCCACAAGATAAACTACTCATACAAATGCATCTTGATGTTCCATGGAAAGTATGGGCATCTTGCTAGTTGTTGCAAAAAGCCCATGTGTGTGAGAGAGAGGGAGAGTGGAGGAGGACGGAGTGCATGTGTGACAAAGACACAAGGAGTGTGTGTGCGATAGGTATTAGCTTAAAATGAGGTGATAGTGTGTGTGTGCATGATCGAGAGGGCGTGTCTCAAGAAGGGAAGAAAAATCTACATAGACACAAGGAGTGGGAGAGAGACGTGTATGCAATGGTGGAAGCACGTGTGTGCGGGTGTATAAACCTATATAGAGGCTAGCTAGTCGATAAATGTTTGTGAGAGAAATACGAGTCGGGGTGCGAAATTGAGAGTTTTGTGTGTGTGAGAGAGAGAGAGACGGTAGTCAGGAAGGGGAGTGGAAGCAGGAGTTGTGTGTGTGTCTGTGAGATAGAGAGGAGACGTTAGTCGGGGTTGTCTGATCGGTAAACAAATGAATAATGTCAGTCAGGGATGGAGACGAAAAGGAGACCGCAGCAAATGTTGTGTCTACAGGAGCGAGAGAGAGAGTAATTTTAGTGGTATGAGTCATATGCAGAGACATATAGGGTGTGTGAGAGAATCCCATAGAGAGAAAGACAAAGTCAAAGACGAGTGGAGACTGTGTGTGTGGCGGTGAAAAAGAAATCTTAGGTACCGAGTGATACCAGAGAATAGTAGAGACGTGAGAGATAATGAAAACCGTGTAATGTATAATGATAGGGAGAGTGTGACACTTCTCAAGGGAGATGTCGAGAGACCATGTTTGCGAGGATAGGAGAAACATGAAGTGAGCGTGCGGGTGAGCTAGAGAAAAGAGAGTGATAGCTACCTGAAGGAGCATGCATGCAAGAGTGATGGGCGTGAAAGGAGTGAACAAAAAAGGGTTTCAAATATTTGAATTCGAGATGATGATACATGTAATCCATACTCGAACCAAAATTGATCTATCAAACATGCATACTCATATGATTTCACGCACATCTATGTTATTTAATATGTAGATATTACTGATCCATACATTTTAGTAGAACATAATTTGATTAAATTTTTTCGAATTCAACCTTAAGATTTCGAGATCGTTGTATTTGTAAATCATATTATACATATAAAGGAGCAGAATTCTTTGTTGTGCTTTTGAAAGTATATATAAAAATGATGTATATAGAATGTAATTCCAATTGAAAATGGATCCCGCCCGAGAAAATAGAATACAAACGGGATTCGAATTGAGTTGGCACGGTAAACATGCACTCTGCAAAATTTGAACGAAGTGGGGAAAGTCGCAGTAACCGCCCGAAACCAAAATCTGCGAAATGGAAATCACCACTGCCTATCCCTGTCACGCAAAGCCTATCTGCTGGATTTCAGTACGTTTTGATAGGGGTAGGTTTGTAATTTCACCCAAACGTGACGTAACCGCCTCTCACCCAGATTCATACACGGTGGGCGCCAAAACACAGTGTGTCCTCGGCCGAAATCGACTCCCTCCCCGATTCATATTCATACACGGTGGGCACCAAAAACAAATTCTCGTCGGCAAATATTCGGTGTATGCGAGATTACCGTCCTATCCCCAACCGACTAATGTTGTTGTGATGTAGTAGAAATTTGAAATGGGGGCTAAGTTTGTAAATTTCCTCGCATTTGAGACAAGCGCGTCCTGAATACATGGTTCCCCCTTCCTTTCCACCTCCCTTTTCCCCATTTGTACTCCGTAGGCGCCAAAACACCCTCTCCACCCCACCCTCCTCCGTCTGCTGCCGTCCACCACCCCATCCACCGCCGTCCTCTTCCACCATGCCGGAGCTGATACCCCGATGCCGCCGTCCATTACAAGAGGTCGACCTCTCTCATCCACGGCTTCGGACCAGGATCCTTGCATCCCGTCCTCTCACTTCATCCCTGCCGTCGTCCACCTTGTCGGCACTGCTCCTACGACCGTCTCGTCCACCGCGCCCCACCGCCACCGTATACCCTCCTAGATCTGCTTGCATGCTACCGACAGCCATCGCTACCACAACACGGTCAAATTCTCAGCAGATGCGTACATTGTGCCGCACTAGAGGCCGTATTCTTTCATATCTACTCAACTTATTTATCGCAGCAAGAAAATAGATCACCACTGCTTTATTCTGATTTCTTGTCTTGGTTGCGAAGTTGCCTTTGTCCGGTTTGCACCTTCAGATCTGCCATGCCACGCTCAACACTATACTCCCAATGTTTATGGTTTTCCCCTTTTATATTCCACACTAGTTAAATCACAGTAGACTAAATTTCAAAATTGGGTCAGTCGATTTTTCAGAGCTCGCCGGAGTTCACCGGTGCGATCGAAGGGGCTCGGGTGGTTGTGGGGCCTCGCTGAACAAAGAAAACTCGACGTGGGTGGGGGTTCGGGCGAGGGTGGGGTGGGGTCGCGGAGGAACACAGGCGATGGAGGCCGGTGGTCCGGCCGGCGGCCCGTGCGGTGTTCTGTACGGGAAGAATCAGAGACGAGGAAGAAGAAGGGTTAGGAGACGTAGGATCTTCATCCAACCGCCTGAAATGGTTGAGAGACAGCTAGGAGTTGCATTCTTAATGCACTCTGGTTCATCATGTGTGGGCACTGCGCAACCAACATTTTATTATCCAAAATCTGCTTGCTCTTCTTTACCATGTTCCTCTTCCGTTCTTCCTTAATATGTACTCTCTCTGTTCCTAAATACAAGTCTTTGTATAGATTCCACCATGGACTGCATATGGAGCAAAATGAGTGAATGTACACTCTAAAATGTATCTGGATACATCTATATGTGATCCATAGTGGAAATCTCTACCAAGACTTATATTTTGGAATGGAGGGAGTATGATAGTAGTAGAGTATGTTCCTTGTACTGAAAATGAGCAGGGACATTTGAAGTGTATAGGTCTATACGGTCGGTTGTGATGGACACTTTGAGCCTCTTTGATTCGTAGGATCTTGTAAACATAGGAATAGGATTTGTAGTGGCCTGCCCACATGAATCCTATAAGAATAGCAAGGAAATGCGGGGAGCAGTGTCGCCTTTGAGAGTTACACTGATATTAACAGTACTACATCTTCACTTGAAGAGAGCTGGTATCCGAAGCCTTTCTAGCCGTACCAGCAATACTAGCACATATATTCCAGCAAGTTCCACTTTGCTGATTTTACTCTGATGCTTAAGGTTTTCCCGTTATATCTACACTATGATATGTGTAGCTGCTTTGTGTCGCACTAGCAGCAGTCCACTCTTGAAGCTAAACATTGGAATGACTTAGAAAATTGGCACCAAGGCATTGAGTGCCATTCTGGATGCAATGAAACTCATACGCTCCCCACCTGTTGATTCTTGTTCAAAATATGATCCTAATGACTATTCTAACCTCGAGGAGTCAAAGCCAGATGGCCTATCCTGTTCACCCATCAAGGTGCATGTTCTAATTTGGCAATGTTTTATTGATTGCAGGTATCTTTCATATGTTGTCTTGCATTTCTTCTACTTTGTTGCACCGCCATCTGCTTAGTTTACTCATCATATATGTCGAGATGCCATGCCCATCCATTATCAATACATATTCCATCTGTCATCATACCATGTTTTTCCAGTCAAATGTTGTTCTTGCGCATCAGACATCAAAAAGGAAGAGGGTGATTGCTGAACCTGAGGAGCACCAGCAAAGTCCTTGAAAAACGTGGTGGTGCCAGAGAAATCAGACAGCACCCCACTTATATTGGTTGTACAACCAGTGACACAAAACGTAGGACCAACTCGAGCAGACTGTACCCATACTTCACTAGCCACACCACTAGCCCCACCACACAGGACCTGCACTCCAGCAAAACGTATACCAATTTCATTTCCCAAAGAACCAGCTGTACCACAGAAAAATCCCACTCCAGCAAAAAGAACAGAAAGTCCACCGGCCGAAGACTTATCCCAACTGTAGAGACGGCTAATTCTCCAGATTGGAACCCCATTCCATTTATTTATAGTTTAAAAGACAATGCTTTCAATGTTGTTAGGGACTACATG
The DNA here is from genome assembly GCF_003073215.2 of Triticum urartu. Lineage (NCBI taxonomy): Eukaryota > Viridiplantae > Streptophyta > Magnoliopsida > Poales > Poaceae > Triticum > Triticum urartu. The sequence goes on along the minus strand of NW_024112424.1, from coordinate 187 downwards.
CATATATTCCCATCATGGGAAGATTATTGTGAAGACAAACACCATTTTCACATCTTCCTGTCCAACTTACGTGTAAGTGCTATTATTCATGGTTATTATTATCCTATTTTCTGTTGATGGAACACATCAATGATTTACATTACATTGTTTTAACTAGGCGAGGGTCAATCTGGATAGTCATGACGAG